>NC_056732.1:341727779-341810279 GCF_019279795.1 Protopterus annectens
AAACAACATGAGCCAACAAGTGTCAAGATCACAAATGGTCTGCCAAAATGTAAGGTCATATTCTTGATAGTTTACTGTAGGCAAAACAATCCTGGTACAAGACTACCAGAGGGAAGAGAAGTGGACACCAGTTGTTGCTGCAGCCTGTATATTACACAGCACCTTTAGTCCTTAGAGTAAATAAACAAAATAAATGTACTGCTGACTAGTTTTTGTATTGCTTAATTTCCACCAATGAAGACTATACTACTGATAGATTGCTGAAGTTCATCTGGTACCCAAAGTGCAACTTGCAAAGCCTGAGAAGCAAGATGACTTTAAATCAGCAAGCAAAAGTTACAGTAGGATTTGTAAGTAGAAAGTAACAAGGACGCCTATGGGGCATGAAGTCCAGCCCTGTTGCACAGAGATGATATCGAGCTTAATCTGTATAGCTTCCAGGCAATTTGAATTTTAAGATATTTCTTAGCTTGTATATCAGTTATTATATGGGACAGAATAATCCCCAGGACTGGCTTGAGGATTAGGGACAGCACGTTCTCTTTCTTCAGTTAGCTGGTTAATGATTATGCACTGCAAGAGTTAGTGCAAAAGAGACATTATGTACTGGCCTGCATTTGCAGCCCTAAGAGTCAGCAAAGAAGTGATATAATGAATGGAAGTGGCAATGAAAGCAAAATAAATGTAGGATATCTGTAACCATATTCAGACACTCAGACTGTTCACCACATTTCATATAAAACTAGTGTGTGCCATGTTTGGGAACAACAGATAATCGTCAGCTATCCAGCGTCAGCGTCATGTGCTTCATATACATTTTTTTAGTTTCAGTGGTGAAACATGATCTGCATCATAGTGTTTGTGCTAAACACTATAAGGAACACAAGTTTCACCTTACTCTAAGACAGATGTAAGTATCTGATGAGGCACAGGCACCCTGCAGCTACTCTGCCATGAACCAATTTACAGAAGAACAGACACACGTGAATCAAGACTGCTGCTTCTAACATTACAAGGAATATAATGAATCACCAAGCAGCAGTTATAAACTTTATTTTATTGCAAATGGACCTGTATTTAAACAGACCTTTTTACAATCCTGCCAATTGATGTTAATGCCAGAAATTCTCTATTCATTTGTAACTCCGGTTAGACTTTTAGTATGCTTACTTCTGCCACATAAATCTGTTTAATAGAAGGCTGTAGTACATCATCATAAAACATGACTACGCTATAACTTACATAAGCCAACAAAATAACACATCATTAAAGATTATTGCATGTTTTGCTCAGCTGCCTATGAGTTTATACAGACTCACTGCTACAGTACTTGCTTATCCAAAGGAAAGCACATCAGCTTTACAGGATCTGAAAGGCACTCTGGTTAGCTGTCTCCTTCATCAAGGGAACATTATAAATAACTTTTGACTTTTTTATAACCCATAAAATAATTTAATGACATGGCTGTGTTTATGGTGGTATATTAAACTTTGTGGTCATAATATTGTGACAGATTTATTACAGTATATGTAGTGGTTGTGTAATGAACTCTGAAGGAAAACCAGGTGAAAAAGCTAGAGACTATATATGCAAGTCAGAAACATCTGAAAGAAAAGTGTCTAGGATCCTAAAAGGTACAACACTGTACTTAGAAATATTTTCTACAGCTGTGCTACCATAGCAGCGGAATGCTTTTGTGAGCAGTTTGTACAGTCACAGGAATTCTGATCGCTAGCACCTCTTGTCACAGACTTAAAAGTAGTATAACATTCTGCAATGTCTAAATCAGCTGCTACCTACTGGTATGAGTTAGTAGACCATTTATGAACAGCAAAGAGAAGAACCTAAAGGAAGAAGCACACATCTACTTCAGCCATATTAAAAGGGTGACAATTGCTGCACACTCAGTGGCTTGTTTGAACCGAGCTGAAATGAGGTGGGCTACCAGCCACAAATCTGAGCTTAGATATCAGATGACTAGAGGCTTCTGAGCTTCTCAAAAACTACAAGTTGCCTGTTTTTTTTTTTTTTTTTGCTTGATTATATTATTTACTGCACTTTTTATTGTGTTCTGCTTATTTAATCCTGTATTTCAATACTGCAAACTAAACTGCACTGTTTGTACTGCATTTGTCTGCTTCACTGTGCCTGTTAAACCGTATTTTGTTGCTGTTTTCACTGTTTGCAAAGATTTTTTTTTGCTATTTTCACTGTTTGCAAAGTAATTGTTGCTACTTTTCACTGTTTGCAAAGCATCTGCTCTATTTGTTCTGTTTTCCTGCCAAACAGTGTTTTAAATAACTGATTTGTTTGCTGTTTAAAACATTCTTTAGTGTCTCCTTGCAGTTTTTTTGCTGTTTAAAACAAGTAGCAAATAGCTGTAGCATAGTCCAAATACAGGTTTGCTACATCTGGGTCTGTTTGCAATGGCTGTTGTATTCTGAGCACATTTTCCAAGCCATCTATGATTGGAAGGGGCCCTTCTGCACCCTTGTTAGACAAGTGTGCTGATTGGAATTTGTCTGGTGAAGGGTCTAGGGCTTGAAGTCATACCAACCAGGAAAAGAAAGAAAATAAGCAAAAGACCTTGCAAAACTGACAAAGAAAGAGACAACAGCTATGTAGTGCCAGAAAACCCTAACAAAAAACATGAACCTTAGGCCAAAAAGAAGGACTAAGGAAAAAACCCTAACAGCAAGCACAACAAGTCCTACAAGGCTGAGAATGAGAAAAAAACCCCCCAAAAAACAATAAAGAAGGCCTGGCAAAAAGTCTGACAAAAGGAAGAAAAAAAAAAAAAAACAAGCCACAAAACATTACTACAGGACATTTTTATTTATTTTATTTATTGACATTTGTTAACCGGGTTTGTCCAACTGGGCTTGTGGCCCATTTTCAGTGGAGACCCGAGGAGAAAAGCTCCAGTAGTACATTTTTAAACAAGTACAATTTTAAACAATATTGTTATAATAGTTATATCAAAAAGATTCACATATGTTGGGTTACATGCATAAAGTTAAAGTTGCATTAACATGAAAGTTGCATTTACATAAAAACCTAAACAAAGAGCAAAATCTTAATAATATCCAAACACACACCCCAAAGAAACCAAACAGATAAAAGCAAAAAAGAAACACTAAATCAAATGCAAAATGTCCTGTAATAGGGTGAAAAGAGAACAAAAAAAACCCAGAAAAGGCCACAAGGAGGGTAGAGCAATGGGAAATCCACAACAAAAAGGAATGTAGTAGCTGGTGGAATGCACTCCATAAAGCAAAACAGGAAAGAGATATACGTAAAACACAAAAAACACTGATAAAAACACCATTACAATACACTTGTCAAAAAAGATAAAACTGATGTTGTGCAAAAAGAAGAAACAAGCATGGGTTTACTCAGCCCCAACCCCCTTTATGCCATAGCCACATTAGCAACTGCTGCAACAAATTAGGGACTGAAACAAGCTTCTCAGCAAGTACCTCACTACAATGGGTAGCCCAAAGAAGATGTAAAGGTACCACCAAAAGAAAATCTGCCCTAGCAACAGCTGGTATCCAGACACGACCATAGTCCCCATATAAATATTTCTCAATAGTAAGAGGAAACAAATGTGGCACTGAATAATG
Organism: Protopterus annectens; assembly: GCF_019279795.1. Lineage (NCBI taxonomy): Eukaryota > Metazoa > Chordata > Ceratodontiformes > Protopteridae > Protopterus > Protopterus annectens. The sequence continues at coordinate 341,731,406 of NC_056732.1, forward strand.
ATGCTGTACACCCTCCCAAAAACTGCTACCATGAGACAATGAAGAAAAACATGCTCTGCTGTCTCTAAAACCTGACACCCATCATGTGGATGTGATTGCATCCCCACAGGGTGAAAAACATAAGAAGATCTAACAGGCAGCTTATCAAGAGAGCAACACCACAAAAATATCATGCCAATAAGTAAATAGAGCATAACGCTGCCTACACTGACTCAAACCTAATCATCTTCCAGGGGAATAATGTTGATACCCATTAATGTCATAGAAGTGGGCAAAAATAGAATAATTCTATTTTTTCCTAGAGGAAGGGAGGTATTCTAAGGACACATGCCAAGCAAGCAGCAAAGACTGTACTTCCTGCAGCTCCAGTGAAAGGACCCTCCATGCATGCTTCCCAGACAAACAAATCTGCCAAAACTGTCCAGATAATGCTGGGAGCAAGCAACCAAGTAAAGAAAGATCTGCAGCCTGTAAATGCCACAATACAAGAAAAAGAAACAAGTGTACAAAAAAAGGACAGGATGCAATAAGCCAACACCACCAGAAGCAGGAGTACAATGCAAAATACCCCTCCTAACAGGTGTATAGGAAGTACCTCACCAAAAGAAAACAAAAGACCTCAGACAAAAGGTGGGTGGATCAGGAACGTGGAAATAAATAGACAGAAAAAACATACCCTAAAGTGCCCAAAAGGCACCATTTAACAAATAAACCTTTTTTTTCAGAAAGGCAAAGGAAAAGAACTCCAGAAAGCTAAGCATTTAATGGCTTTACCAAGAAGGGCATCACAAGACTCAGAGACATATGAAGGAGAACCAAAAGGAACACCCAAAATAGAGATACCAGTGCTAGCAAAAGAAACATCCCCAAACATGGGGAACTGAACCAAAACCATAGGATCTGTCAAAATTAAGAGAAAGGTCCACTAATGAAAAAAATAGGAAAATACTGCAAATAAAGCAAAAGGACAGGAGAAGACTCTGCAACAATAGTGACATCATCTGCATAAGGCAGAAAACAAGGCACCACAACTCCTGAGCATAAAATGGAAAAGGAGACAAGGAAAAGTACACCCTCGCCTTAAAAAACACAGTACCCACCACCGGAATAAGAAGATAACTGCTCAAATGACAACCTTGATGCACACCATTCTTCATGGCAACGTCAGCTCTCATCCAGCCATTAACCACAGGAACAATAACAGAAGCTGAATAAATGGAAGCAATACATTGAAGGAAAAGAGGACCAAAGCCATAAGTCTTTAAAATGGCCAGCAAGGCTGAATGACTAACATTGTCAAATGCTTTGGTCAGGTCACAAGAGACCAGCAGAGCAGAATCAGAAGCATGAACAAAGGAGGCAAGAAACTTTAACACAAGTAACAACACTTGCATAGGCCTACCAGAAATACCATAGACCCCAGGGTCCAACAAGTATTGCATCATTGACTGCAGACATAATTGCAAGATCTTACAACCCAACTTATAATCGGTATTGCAAAGAGAAATTGGACACCAGTTAGACAAGACCCTGAGGTCACCTTTTTTCCAAAGGAACTTGAGGGCTATCCATAACAAACCAGGATAGGAAAAACCATGAAAAAAAACACCCATTAAACAATTGCACCAGCACAGATAACTGAGCATCAGAGAGAGAGAGAGAGAGAGAGAGAGTGGTAAAAATGGTAAGAAAGACCATCCAACCCTGGAGCAGTATTAACCTTGAAAGAAGCAATAGCCCTGCAAACTTCAAAGTAATAGGGGCATCAAGAGCCACCCTGAAAAGAGCAGGCATCACAGTTATAGGCCAAGATTCCACAAAAGGAGGTTTACCACCATACAAAGTGGACAAAGAAGAATTAATTACCTGCAGAATACCCACCTTAGTGGTAACAACATCACCTGAAGAGGACAACAAACTGTCAATAAAGATCTCCTTCCTAGGAGTACATTTACCATAACGTAAAAGAAAGATCTGCAGCCCACTCTTATTATTGCCTTTTTAAAGGTTCTTCCAACTCCCTTTATGTTGCTTTTCAGTCTGCTGTGCATCATGTGCCTGGGCTAAGTTCCAAAGAACCACTTTCACCCTAGCAAGGTTATGCAAATGTGTTCATAGGTTCATAGGTTCATACTAGGCTATCTGCCCAAGGGCATTTATAAGCCTAGCCCATAGTTATGTGGCTTTCGCCACCCCTTTAGTTTGAATAAAAACTATGCCTATCATTTTGCTGTGCCTCTGTCAAGCAGTGACACTGAAGTAATCCCTGGGGTATATCTGCGATCTCCCATCCATTGGTCAAGATTCCTCCTGAACAAGGCCAGAGAGGTGCTCTGCCTCACATGTACCGGGATTTTGTTCCACAGCATAGTGTCTCTGGATAATGATTCTGTCCCTCCAGCACGTTCTATTTATAACTGTGTCAAGGTTTAAGTCTCCGCCCTTGTGGTTCTGAGGGATCTAGATTTTTTGAGGTGAAGCATATTCATCAAATCTGGGTTTGACATGGCCTTATATGTCAGGCACAGGTCACCTCTGAGCAAGCGGTATGAGACTGAATAGAGCTGGAGTTCTTTCAGTCGGGCAGCATAAGACATATTTTTGAGACCCTTTATCCTTTTGGTGAGGAACTTTTGGGGCCTTTCAAGCTGCAGCAGGTGTCTGGTCAGATACATTCGAACGGGCATTGTACTCAATCATAGGTCTAATAAGTGATGAGTACAGGGGACGATGACCTCCCTTGATCTAGATGTGAATCCCTTCATGATCAGGTGGGTGATATAGAAGGTTTTCCTAACTACTTTAGCAACATGAGTGTCAAGCGAAGGCTACTGTCAACCTGGGTCCCCAGATCTCTGATGACTTTTTCTGTGCTCAGTGGATTGCCACCTATATGGTAGCTAGGGGTAACCTTGTTTTTCCCGAAGGGTATGACTATGCATTTTTGGCGTTTAACTTCAGGCCATGGCTCTGGCACCAGTTATCCATTTCTGTGAGGCCCTTCTGGAGGATATCTGTGTCAGATGTGTTTTCGACTATGGCCCAGTTTGCAGTCATCTGCAAACTTTGTCAGCCATAACCCTCCTGTGTTTGCTTGTACTTCAGAAAAGTAGATGCCAAACAAGAGTGGGCCCAGGACTGAGCCCTGTGGGACACCACTTGTGACAGGCTTTGAGTCTGACATGGCTCCAGCAACTCTGACCCTGTGGGTTCTGTCACTTAGCCAGTTTGCAACCCATCTTGTGATGTATGGGTTTACATTCAAGCTGATGAGTTTTTCGATGATACCTGAGTGGGGTATTGTGTCAAGGCCTTTGCCAGGTCGAGGTAGGCTGTATGGACTGCCTTTCCTCATCAATGGCCTTGGTGACTGTCTCAAAAGTCAACCAAGTTTAAGAGGCAGGATCTGCCTTTGACAAAGCCAAACTGAGTTGGATCCAAAGTCTGCAAGTTCCCTATGTCTTTATTTATGAGTTCCATTATGATCCTCTCCATGGCTTTGCAGATAAGGCTTGTCAAGCTAATGGGGCGGTAATTTCCAGGGTCTGTGGAGGCACCGCCCTTATGAAGTGGGACCACAGTCGCCGCGGCGCCACCCTGGGGTGATGTATCCTGAGGTGAGGCTAAGATTAAACAGCTGTCCTAACTGTGGGTTTAATTCCTCATTGAGTTCATGAAGCACACAGTCGGGGACACCATCCGGTCCCATGGATGCTCTGTGTTTTGCCTTACTGAGGGCAGTTCTCCCCTGGGCGTTGGAGATGTTTGGGGGCTACAATCCTCTGGAATAGATATCTCTCCTTGGGGAGGGGGAGAAGTTTGCACTGAACCTGTCAGCCAGTATGTTGGCAATGTGTAGGTTCAGTAATTTTCACATCATTTTGAACTAATTCTGAGCATATCTGGGAGTTTCCTCCTAGGTTTCTAACATAGCTAAAGAAGGCCTTATGATTCTCTTTAGAGTCCTTGGCGATTTTTCTCTCAAAATTTGCCTTGGATGATTTTATGAGAGCTCTTAGTTTTTTACTTATAATGATCAAAGGTGTCTTACCTTTCAAGGATTTTGCTCTATCTTGTAGTAGCTTCCTCCTTTTGTTGTAGAGCTTGTTTATGGCTGGGGTCCACCAGACTGGACGCTTGCCTTTGGTACAGAGAGTCTTAGTTTTGTTTGGGATTGCCTGATCCATGCAGTCCTGTAGGTGCTGGTAGAAGGCATTTGTAAGTGATTGTTGACAGGGACTGGCAGGTGTATGATGCACAGCAGACTGGAAAGCAGCATAAAGATAGCAGGAAGATCCCTTAAAGAGAGAATAATGAGTGGACAAACCAATAATAATGGGAAACAAACGTATCTTTAAAGGCCAACCACCAAGAAGAAAAAAAAAAGAATAAACAGGCAATAGAGTAAAATGATCATGCCATAACTCAGCAATTACCGCTTGCCAGGCAGAAGTAAAAGGCCAAACAGAAGCAAAATGAGAAAGACCTCTACCCTCACACAATGCAGAAGAAACCCCAAAGGAAAAGGGCAAAGTATGATGACCAGTAAAAGGCACAAAAAATAAGGGAGAAGAAATACTTCAAATGTAGGAGAACAAAACAGTAATCAATTCAGGTGCGAGCAACTCCATGAAAGTAAGTAAAGGTATAAGGACTACATACAGTAAGAGAGGCCAAACGTAAAATGTCCTTACAACAATGGGCACTAGAGTGCTGTCTGACCCTAGAACACCCTGGCAATACACTACAGTTAAAGTTACCAAAAAAAAGAATAGCACTGTCAGTTGAAAAATAAGGTTGTAAAAGCTGAAATAATAAGCAATGCTCAGATACTAGAACAAAAGCATAAACAATCACTAAACGTATAAAAAATGTCTATACAACAATCCACCCCAAACCCCTACCAGACAAAACATGAATAACATCCCTAGTAACCACAACAGATTTATGATACAGTAATCCAATACCAGACTTACGATCTGTCCCTAAAGACTAAACCACCCCATTCCTCCACAAAGTTTCCCAGTGGGGAACAGTGAACAGAGGAAAGCCTACCCACATCCAACAGACAAACAATATCAGAATGTAAGGCAGAAACCCAGGAAAAGACAGTCAAATACCGGGGCAGTGACACCATACCTTAATATTACAAACAGTCAAAGATAGGTTAGCCATCAGTACCAAGATGAGAAACCCCTTCAGAACCCCTCCAATGACACTTGTTTCTAAGATGTCTGCACCTAAAAGCAGAGGTCCACTGCTGAGAATCATCCATATCAGTGCACAAATCAGATTCCCAACTTACAGTATCCTTAGAAGCAATACCATCACCAGCAGAAGAGGCATCAGATGTACCAAGTCATTACCCATTAGGCTCTAACATATCAGTATCAGTAGGGACAGCAGAAAGAGGCACAGTAAGGTAAGAACCAGAAGCAACAGAAACAGGACAAGGAGGACTAGAAGTCAAAGAGGGCAGAATAGACCCCTCCAGAGAGGAAACAGAAGGAAGAATAGAGACAGAAGAAGGGGGCAAGAGACAACAACCTCCACTGGAGAAGACTCCACAGGAGCAGCAGCAGAAACAAACATCAGAAAGCAAAGTCTAAGAAGACTCAGGGGAAACAGGTAACACAGAAGGTGCAGCAGAACAAACAGAATCAACATGAGAACAGGAACATAAATGGCACCACTGTGGACAAGCTCTAGCAAAATGAGCTGTGGAACCACAATAATTGCATTTCCTAGCAGGACAATGAGACACCATGTGAGGAAAAATCACCACAAAAAAGCAGTACTTAGGCAAATGACTCTCTGACCATACAACAAGCACACGCCAGGCAAATGTGAAATCATCAAAATCAAGGACATGCAAAGCCACCCAGGCCTCCCACTCCACATCCCAAACTCCACCAGCATCAGAATCAAAAGATTTCTTAATAGAAAAAATATCAGCACACTGAGAAAGTAAATACTCCCTAACTTGTGCTTCTGTAACGTAAATAGAATGAAAATACGAAATATGTTTATGCTTATAAGAAACATCTACTTCAGAAAGCACAACATCAGACCAAGGCTGCTGATGTTTATGTGCAGCAAAATGAGAAACAAAAGTAGAAGCAGCTTCCTGCTCTTCTAAATAAACATCAGCAAAAGCACCCCTCCCCCAATGATTAACAGCACACATACACTGAACAGACACAGACAATGGTTTCAGTAAAGAACGCTAAATAAACTTATGTGAAAGTGGCTGACTTGAAGCAGACTTCAGATGAAACAAAGGCTTAGAAACAATCCAGTACTGCCTCTGAGAGCTACGCTGATTCCCAGAAGAAGAAACTGCCATTTCTGTCACAGTAGCATAGGACTTGGTTTGAGAAACAACTGCAGAATCAACAGAAGAAACAACACTAGCAGAAGTGACCAGTAGAGCTGAAGGGAGAGCTGAAACAGCAGAAGCCAAAGAACCATCTTGAAACTCCATTTCATCACCCCAATGAAGCACAGACAAATTACCAGAGTCTGAGCCTGTGAAGAAGTCTGAGACACAGATAAACGTGTTAAATGAAAAGAAGACTAAGAATCAGTAAGAGAAGGCAAAGCAGAAGAAACAATAGGAGAAACAGAAACACTAGCTGCAGTACTTGCAGTAGAAACAGCCATCATCTCGCTAGTACTTGCAGTAGAAACAGCCATCATCTCGCTTCACCTGGAATTGAAAGCAAGGACTTCCTAAGGCTTGGAGTAAGTGCCCTCATTAGTTTTTTTGATTTTTTTAAGTTTTTAGCTTCTGGTATTTAAGCCCTTCTTTTCAGCAGGTTTCCGCTTATTTGCGTGTCATGCAGCACCACGCACTGCTATGCAACTGTGTGCCATAGCCAGACAGATAATTTCATAATTTTTTCCCTTAGATATACGGGTTTATATCGGAACATCGAAAGCACCAAATCTTGAATGACATAACATTGAAATGGATTCATCGAACCATCAAAACATCTAATCCATGTCAATGGCAGTTACCAAAGGTGACAGGTAACATTAAGGGTATAGGCAGGGGGGCAAGCCCCCCTCCACCCCCACCCCCCACTACTTAAATATACCAACTCCGAGATTGTGCAACAGTGTAGGAAATGGAAATCTTCCATTTCTGCACTGTAGTGCACTTAACTGCGATCTCTGAAGCAGTATGTTTAAGTGGCAGGGGGTGTGTAGGGTGCAGGGGGTCTTGCCCCCCTGCATGGAGCAGTTTGTTTGTCATATGCACTCTGGAAGCCCCCCCCCCCAATTTGATGTTCTGAGGTTCAATGAATCCAGTTCAATGTTGTGTCGTTCGAAATTTGGAGCATTCGATGTTGTGATATACACCCAGATATAGCTGTAGTTCATTAATGCAGTCCTCATCTTTAGTACATCTCTGGTCTAAGAAGTATTGCTAGTGAGCTGTGATCTATTAAATCACCAGCCAAAATCCCTGTCAGAAATACCATCTATGGAACACCTCCTAGATCAGTCCAGAAAGCACCCACTTTGTGATAACATTTCTTCAAACCTAGTATTATGGACAGTTGGATTATCCTTGTTTCTCCTGCCAGCCTTGTTGACTTGGGTCTCCTGAGGCAGTGTAGCAACTGCCTCAGGTACACTGACAATCCTCTACTAATAACTCACTCTAGTACAGAGTGTAAAAGATGTATCTACATCTAGAATCTTGAGCGTCTGCTCTCTTGCACTCGAAACAGTAACACTGAAGAGGTTATCAACTCACCCATCACTACTTATGCACATAGTACCACTACTCATACACATAGTACGCATCCAACACATAAATCAACATACGTGGAGGTTCTCTCAAAAAACGTAGAGAAATGCCAAAGAACTCCAAAACAAAATACTGCTGCAACTAACACAGTTCCCACAGCACCCAAGACACATAGCAACACCAGTGTCTCACCTACCAAGCCCTTAAGGCGTAACACTCAAAAACAAAATTTTCTTGTCATTAGAAACTCCATAGTGAGACACATGGATGTCCCACTCACCAGGTTAGATAAGGAGAAAGTCATGGTCAGCTGCCTGTCCGGTACCAGGATTCGACAGATCATGCATGCACTCATGCCTCTCGACAACAAGTACCATTATGACTTTGTCATAGCTCATGTTGAAGTGAACAACCTGAGACATGCCTCACTGGACTGGGTCTATATTATAATCTCGAACGTTTAATAGTTCGAGTGCATAAACATTGAACTGTATGCATCAAACTATTAAACAATCGAACCCCGATAAGAATATTTTTAACCCCCAAAAAAACTAATGAGTGTAGGCAGGGGGCAAGCCCCCTTGCACCCCTCACACCCCATGCTATTTAAATATACCAACTCTGAGATCACGCTACAGTGTAGGAAAGGGAAATCTTCCCTTTCCACACCATACTCCATTGAAATGCGATCTCGGACTTGGTATATTTATGTAGTGGGGGGTGTGGGGGTGCAGGAGGGCTTGCCCCCCCCTCCGCCTAAACACCTTCTACTTGGTTTTTTTTTTTTTAATCGGGTCTACTAGAATTTTGATGGTTTAATGTTTCGATCACTAAAGTTCGATTTTTAGTGATTTGAAGCATTAAACCTTTGAGATTCTAATATAGACCCCACTGGACTATATAAAGAGAGACATGATTGAGCTGACCAAGTATGTGTCCCAGGCAGATATGTCCCTACCCTTGAGCAGCATACTACCCTCACCTAGAATGATGCCACAGTATAAACATAAAATGATTGACCTTAACCTCATTATCACAATCAACAGAACGTGCTGGAGGGACAGGTTCATAACCCAGAGACTGCCCATGCTATGGAATAGACTTCCCAGACATGTCAAACAGAACACCTCACTGGCCCTCTTCAAGAGAAATCTTGATGAGTGGATGAGAAATAGAAAATTCAGCCCTGGGATCACTCCAGTGGCTCTACTTGACAGAGGTACTGGGAACTATGTCGGGTGGCACGATGCCAGGCTAATCCTATGGGCTAGGCCTGTAAAGGCTCCAGAGTCATTAGCCTAGTACACACCTATGAACCTATGATTTCAACAATTGACTTAGTTTCTGGTGTCATTCAAAAGAGATCCTGTTTCTGTCAGCCTTGGATGACATGGTCGACAAACCTCGCTGCTTTGCCAGAGATGGCTTGCACCTGACACCACTAGGCTTTCGGCTGCTGGCAAAGGCTCATGCCTCCCCCATAGTGCTTTTTTAAGGCAAGGTCTCAAAAACAAAATTGCAAACATGAAAATTGACAATCATAACAAAATAAGGATTATGCTGCTAAACGGAAGAAGCTTAAACCAAAAACTGCACATCCTGGAAAAAGCACTTCTACCATTGGAGGATGTAAATGCCTGTGTGGTCACAGAAATGTGGTTCAAGGCCTTAGAGAGTACCCCGACCTTGCAAGGCTACAATGCCTTCCACAACTTCAGACTGCAAAATGAACATGTGAGAACCAATGGAGATGGTGTTTTTATCTATATTAGAGATAAGTTCACCTCCTGACTAGTTAGACTGGACAACTCCATGGAGTTACTCCAAGTTTCGATTACTGTGGGTAAGACACCCATTCAAGTCATAGCTAGTTATTGATCCCCCTACATGGTTCATGATGCATATGAGGCTTACTTGACCAAACTGGAGTCAATCCAAATATTGCCAAACACTCTGGACATGGGGGATTTCAATTATCCCACCATCAACTGGAAAACCTACTCTAGCCCTAACTCACTAGTGCAAAAGTTCATTGACTTTGTTAACTCAAATGCCCTGGAACAAATTGCTCAAACCCCAACAAAAGGAACAAACATACTATATCTGGTCCTCACTAACATGACAAAGAGCTCCACAACTGCAACTGTCGGACACTCAATAGTTAAATCTGACCACAAATCTGTTGCTTTTGAGCTGGCACTAACACCAGAACTCACAAAAGGCAAAGTCAGAGTAAAAAACTTCACCAAATCAGAATTTATAAATGCATTAGAAGCCCCACCCCCAGCAGGAAGTGGTAACTACAACAAAGCTTACACTAAAGCCCTGTTCAATCACTTGTATAAGTGTATAGACTTGGCTGTTCCAGAGAGAATTAAAGCCAGAGCTCCAAGTAAAAAACAGTCACCCCGGTGGACATCCAGCATCAACAAACTTTACAACAAATGCAAAAGGTTGCTATCTAAGAAAACTAAGATGAGGCCCCAAAAATGGAAAAGCACCCTCCTCAGCCTCAACAGGCAAATAAGACAAGATGTTAAATCCTCTAAGGGTTACTTTGAGGAAAACTTAGCAATCACAGTGAAGGATAACCATATGGCCTTTTACAGCTATGTACGGAGCCTAAAAGGTAGGATCCAAGCACGTGCCGAACTAGTGACTAACGGTATCACACACACACTGATCCTGCTGAGATAACAAACCTGCTAGTGGACAAATTTGGCAAAACATTCACTCCCTCATCCTCTCCAAACTTATCACAAACTTTGTCCCCAACTCCCCCATACACCCCCACATATCCAAAGAGCAAGTCATTAAAGCCTTGTCTAAGGCAAAAAACACAGCTTCTATGGGACCAGACAGCATCCCAGGCTGCCTTCTAAACAAACTAAACATGAGCTACTATCACGATTAAGTACCCTATTCAATCACAACCTAACCACAGGCTTTGTTCCTGTGAAATGAAGAACAGCAACAGTTGTTTCCCCCCCCACAAAGGTGGATTAGCAACAGACCCAGGAAATTAAAGACACATAAGTCTGGCCAGCCTCATCTGTAAAGCTGTAGAACTAGGTCACATAGGTGACCTCCAAACCCTGGATCCAATCCAATTTAACTTTGTCAAGGGCAGATCCTGCCTGTTAAACCTGGTGGATTTCTTCAAAAATGTGACCAGCGCCATTGATGAGGGCAAATCTGTGCACACAGCATATCTCAATTTGACAAAGACCTTTGACACAATCCCACACTGAAGCATTACCAATAAACTTAGCAAACTGAAAGTAAATATCTTTGTTGTAAGATGGGTTGCCAACTGGCTTACAAACTGGTGACACACTTTCAGACTGGGTGACTCCACATTAGCCAGCAACCTGTCACAAGTGGGGTGCCACAAGGGTCAGTGCTGGGTCCCTTACTGTTTGGTATATACTTCTCAGAAGTTCAGGCCAAAACTAAGAGGCTGTGGTTGACCAAGTCTGTGGATAACTGCAAACAGGGTGCAATTATTGAATCGCCAAATTATGTCAGTATACTTCAGGAGGGTCTTATACAGACCAACACTAGTGTCTTAGTCACGGTCTCAAACTGAATGAAAAGAAATGCATCATCATTCCCTTCGGTAAAAACAATGTCCCTTCACACTATCAAATTAACAACAATACCCTATGTACCTATGAAGTGGTAAGGGATCTGGGATCACAAGTAGACTGTGACCTTTACTTTGACCACCATGTGTCTACTGTAGTAAGGAGGGCTTTCTACATAGCACGTTTGATTAGGAAAGGTATCGCCTCTAGAGCAAAAGAGGTTATAACCCTTCTATATTCATCACTAATCAGACCCATAATTGAGTATAATGCCCCTTTCAGCATGTACCATACAAAGCACCTGCAGCAATTGGAGGACCTCATAGGATCAAGGGACTCCAGCACATGCCTTACACAGCCTGACTAAAGTCCCTATCACTATCCTCAGTATCGTTTAGACTTCTTATGGGAGACTTATGCCTGGCTTACAGAGCAATCTTCGACCCACATCTAATGAATTTGCTGCACATCCGTAAATCAAACGGGACTAGAGTTACCCATTCCGGGGACCTAAATATGGACTGCAACTTTAATAGTATGTGCTGATGGGACAGATTTGTCTCCCAGTGACTGCCGCGTCTTTGGAATAGGCAGACAATTCATGTAAAGCAGAGAACCTCTATGACACTGTTCAAAATGACCCTGGATGAGTGGATGGGGCACTGTAAATTCTTACCAGGGATAGTGCCCACAACCCTCCTGGACATGGGCAGTTATTACTAAGTACAGTAATGGGTACTGACTAAATTATCTGTGGTACTACATTGGGATGAAACGTCTAGGCTTGAAATGACCTTCGGACAGCCTAATAACCTCCTATGATCCTATGATTACCAAGGAAGCTAGAGTTTAGTATGTATGTTCTGCATACTAAATGACAATTCATAGTAATGCTTGAAATGTATGCAAGGAAATGCAAGTAGCAAATGCAACTAGTCAATAACAGTAAACAAAGTGTTAATGAGCAGGTGCTTCAAGGTATTAAATAACTGATATATGGCCTAGGTCTAAAGGTTCTGATAATATAATCAAAACAACTCTCACTTTAACATCACAGCAAAAGGCAACACCACTATACACCCAACAAAACACACCAAATTGCTAGGAGTGGAAATAGACAATAAACTAAAATATGACATTCACATATCCATGACCATAAAAAAAGTCCACAAAAAAACTAGGAGCATTATACAGAAATAAGCAACTTCTCACCAAAGCAGCAAAGATTTCAGTAACAAATTCCCACCTTATCTCCACCCTATTTTATGCCTCTCCAGTATATACCAACCTAAGGCAATGCAACTCCCCAGCAAATGTTCCTACATCCCCCCAGGCAAGAACATCAATACCCTAGAGAATATACTTAGCTGGGCCTCCTGTAACTTTCCCCAAGAAACCATAATCTTAGGTGACTTCAACATTGACTGGAACTCCTGCATATCCCCCACTCCCACCATTCACCTTAATCTTTTTAACTTTCATCAAACCATCAACTCCCCTAGTAGGATAAATAAATCCACCCACAAACAAACCATTCTAGACTGGATATTGACCCAAACACATCCCTCTCCTACAAAACAGGAATACTACCTGAAAATATAGACCACCTCCTTACCTTTATCACTAAAGTAAAATTAACAACTGAATTCAACCTAGTATCCTTTCAAAATGAACTCAGGGAATATAACTGGTCTTCTCTCAAATACCTCCCAATAGATGAAGCAGTAACCCATTTCAACAATTCCTTCCTACAAATTCTAAATCAGCATGGCTCCAAAGCAGCCCCATGGCTCTCTAAAACAACTAAACAAACTATAGAAATAAACTATGGTCTAAATGGAGGTCCACAAAACCCAATTGACCATCAAAACTTTAAGTGTCTGAGAAACAAAACAAAGAAGCTTATCTATCTGGACAAGAAAAACCTCAATACCAACAAAACCAACACCAAAACCCAAAACAATTTTGGGCAGGAATAAACAAAATCCCCAAACTACTCTCTCAAAAAAAGCACCCATAAGCTAGGCTTCAAAACCATCTCAACAACTTCAGCAGACAAACTTCCAGCTGAATATCTGCAACTAGCTGCAACAGAAATAATAAACAGAACTATAACAGAATCCAAAATCCCATCCTGTTGAAATATCTATTCCTCCATAAAGGGAAACTCAATGAAACTCAAATTTTGACCTATTGCCCCTTCTATCTCTCTCTATAAAATAAAAAAATGCTGCTGCATCATTCATCCTTCTACATTATCTCTTAAATAACAAATTGCTTGTAGAATCACAACATGGTTTTAGACCCTACCACAGTACTTCCACTGCCCTTCTCTCCTTCTCTGACTCTATCAATAAAACCGTAACAACAACCTGTTCTCCTCCCATAAACTTCCTTAACTCACAAGCATTACAGTGGTTTGACTCATACCTGACTAACAGAAAACAAGCAGTCCTCTGGGACAGCCACCTATCCTCCCAACTCCGGATCCATCCTAGGTCCACTACTTTTCTCTATTTTCATAAATAACCTGCCCACTCTCCCCCCATCCACTTGTATACAGTATGCAGATGATTCCACTATCATCTGCAATTGATCTTCTCTGCAGCAGAAAAATGGTTTCAACATATCTGTCAAAACAAACTTCTACTTTTCACCCCAACCACTAAATCGCACTGTTATCAAACCAGGCGATTCAACTAAGCTGCTAGGCATCACCATAGACAATCAGCTAAATTTTGACTATCACATCGACCTAACCATCAAGTCTGTCAATAAAAGATTGGTGCCGTGGCTCTTGCCCAAACCCACCTGATTTCAACATTATTGTATGCCTCACCTACCTTTACCAACTTATCTAAAGCTAATCTTATTTGCCACTGGCTCTGCATTTCATACTCATCACTGTCTTAATTTAAAGAAACTAAACTGGCTTGAACTTCCAAACCTAATACTCCTTCAGCAACTAATCATCACCTTTAAAATTCTACATTACCCCTCCAACACACCCATACTGAATAAACTCATCACACCTTACAAAAATCTCACTACACTTAGATCAGCCAACAGGCAATAAATCAGGTGATTCCTTATTTGCTAACACTGTTGGTTCTATTTGGAATAAACTTCCCCTAGAACTGACCTCCCTAAGTTCATGCTATCTTTTCAGAAAACAAATAAAAACTTACCTACTAACTCACTGTTCTCTGTACCATCACACTTCAGTTTCAACAACTATTAGACTCCCCTATGACCTTGCTGATATCCTGCTTCTTGCTTCTCCTTTCATAATCCTAATACCTTCAGCATTTCTCACTATCTTGTCTTTTCTTTCTACTATCTCCAATATAACCTTACTCAGTCCACTATATCATCACCTAACTGAATCTGTATCACTACCTACAGTCTCCCTACTTCATTTTTGCCTTTCCTATACTCCAACTTTATTTTATCTGTTTACTCTACTAACCTGCTTATAAGACTCATTAGATAAACCATTTTTAAGCATTCAGCCATTACCTACTTGTTGTCAGAATTACCTACTAGTTAACAGTTTTAACATCTGATTATTTTTATATGATACTGTAGCTTTTCTGCTAAGCCCCTGTCTGAATTTAGATTGCCATCTAATCAGTTTTGTATTAGAAAAATGTATATGCATTATTCTTGCCTTATTTTATTAGTTCTATGTGTAGAGTTAGTTTATTTAAGTGACTACAAACTCTGTAATGTCTTAGACTGATAGTGGAGCTTTTCTCCTCGGGCCTCTGCTGAAAATGGACATGTATCTAAAATAAAATAAAAAATAAAAATAGAGACCTGCTACAACAAAATTGCCAAATTCGCCACAGGGGCATCCTACCATAGTCACCACTGTCTCTCACTTGCTGAACTGGGCAGGCTTGAACTCCCTAACCTCCTTCAATGGTATCAACTCACACTCGCCCACAAACTAGTAAACCATCCACTAAAAGTCCCATCCCTCCAGAATCTACTCCAACCCTATCGCACCACCAGACCACTAAGATCCAGCAACAAAAATCACTTACAGGTCACTAAAGCCAATAACTCTGTTGAAGAAGCACTATTCTCTTGCGCCATAGCCAAATTATGGAACTCCCTCCCACCCACAGTTACCTCCGTACCATCATGCACCCACTTAAACTTTACTAAAAGTCCACCCAAAAAACATGCTGGCTATGCCCTTGCAACTCCCCCTCTAATATCACCCACCCCATCCATACACTACCTTTCTTTCTACCCCACTAACTACCTTGATTATAGCAAGCTTGGATGCTCATAAGCCTAACTACTTATTATACAGCAGGAACTTCTTATTGTAACAATTGGTAATGCCTGTTATGTACTTCGCAGATGATAAAGATTCTAGTTTTCTACTGATGTACTATGTTCTTCAGCTGTAACTATGTTTGTAATTGTTAATTGCTATGTTGATCAAATTGTTAATTGTTATGTAAATCCAATGTAACTACTGTCTGTATATTTTAACTATGGAGCTTTTCTCCCCGGGCCTCCGCTGAAAATGGACCTACGACCAGTCGGACACTCCCGGTCAACAAATGTAAATAAATAAATAATCTACTGGAGTTATTAAAGACCATGGCTGACTTTGCAAAGAAAAAGGACTTGGCAAAGAAAAATTTAAGTCTGTAATATCTTGAGGAAAAGGATGCTGGTTGCTGGTAAGTATCCGTCCACTGTGCAGATACAGTAATGCACACATAGATAAAGTGAAATTTATAGCTCATCTGCTTGCTAACTTCTTGAATGTAAATAAAGGATGAGGAAGGGATTTAAGAAGACTTTTAGTACTTGAAAGGAGGTGACAGTGTACATGAGAAACCCATCATTATCACTCAGAAGTGAACACAAGACACTGGAACAAAAAGGTGATATAATACAGTTTATTGTCCCAACACAGATTTTGCAATTATTTGAGCTTTCAGGCTACATCAGCAGTTTTCAGACACTGAGCCAGTATGTATTTGTGTGTGTTGCAGATAGAAAACAAACTAGCTCTGTTTAAATGTTCATGCTAATATGGATAAATGCTTTGAAATGTACTACTGCTGGACTGTAAAAATATCTAATGTGGCATCTGTGCAGATCTGGTAGCAGATGTCACTTAAGAACAGAACATTTGTATGAGACCATGACATACATTTCACCAGGAGGATGAGAAGATTGTTCATGACATAAGGCAACAGGAGTGAACCTAATCTGCAGCTTACTGTATGAAGGTTGCAGTACGACAATATTACGTAATACCTGTTGTCTCATTCACACGGAAGGATGAATGAATGACCAAAAAACAAAGGTAAGATGCCATTTAGTAAGGTTGTTTTCTGAGGAAGTCAAGCTGTAACCAAAGCCTACTCTGTTAAAAAAAAAGTTTAATGGGTTAGGGGCAAGGAAAAACAGCAGTGGTGACAAAGAATCACTATGGAATTTCCTTCTCTGGATTTTTAACCAAGATAGAAATTTGCCCCTTATCATGATTCAGTTGCAAAGTGGTTTGCCACTGTTTCATGCTGGCTGCTATATAATTCATTATTGTGTGGGCATATTTTACACATCTGTAAGCATTCCATAATCTATAAATATGGAAAAAATATGGAATGCTGTCAAATGCTTTTATACAATCTAATCATGCTGTATTTGGGTTCTACTCTTTTCTATAGCTCTTTGTTAAGGCTTTGTTTAATAATAAATGAATATTTATTCCATATGACTATATTTTATTACTTTTACATTTTATTGCCATTGCCTAAATGACTTCAAACTCTGCCTGCATCATTTCCAATATACAGCTTATGGTTTTTAAGACTGTTTGCAGGTTTGCTTTTAAGGAGCAGTATAGCTTTTCCTGTTTCCAATTCATGCCAGTGTCCATTTATGATGTGCATATTGGCCTTTTTCATACAGACAGAGACTGCTGCACAGCCATGTTTGGCAGAGTGCATTTATTGAAATTGTCTCGAGTTATGATTCTGTGTTGCAGAATTGGTTGCCAAATATCATGTCCTGGGCATGCTACTGTGCTATCCTCCCTTTAAGTTATTCATTCTAAATATGAATAAATGCTTCATGAAGTGAACTAAATGGATTTTGAAATGAATTATATTATTGCTGCACTTATAAATGCATTTTGATATAGAAACTACACCAATGTGTGCTCTGTGGCCTGCATTATTTCCTTTATTGACCAGACAAGCAGGGATCTGGAGCTTTGGTCTGGTGACATGATGTTGTAGTCATATAGCATGTAAGGGAGGTTGGAGGAGTAATCAGTCCAAGGCAAATTACAGAACTCATTAAAATCTCGCAGTCCTAAACCTCTGTACTGTAGTTGCAGCTATAAAACTTTGGAAATGGTGTTTATGCCCATAACAGCCGGAGATAAACATGTTTGCATTACAGGTTTCAAAAATATGCTTTCTGTATATATAAGCCTAGCTGTACACCACCTGTCATATTCATTTTTGGGTTAATTCATGTATTGCCTCCATTCTTTATGATGTTTTAAGACATTAGTGATATTAAATAAGACTGTATGTATTTTTATTTCATTGCTTAAGCTCTTCTCTTCATGTGTTGCACAATTTCCTTCAACAGACTCATTTGTTCTCTGAGCAGACATAAAAAATGTAATGAACGTAATTCCTGAAATACTGTTCAACAACAACTGACAGATGGAAGTTGTAATAGTACAGACTAAATGTGTGAAGCATTGCCAAGAGATCAAGAAATCTTTCACCATGTCATATCGACTATATATCTCCAAAGGATTATCTGGTAGCAGCAGTGTAACAGTGGCAGAAAACCACCCACTTGTAGTACCGTGTACTCTCTGGTATATTATACAAAAAAAAACTTTACTGTGTTTACATTATGCAATGAGGAGGAAATCATAAAAATATGAAAAAAAAAAACTGTGCATGCCAGAAAGAGGTGCATTATTTTTTTATGCTTTCCTTGTTCATTACACAAAGGTAGTCCTTAATCATTACGATAAACCCCTCGTTTACTTGCCTCATTTGCTGTTTCCTCCGGTTGGCAGCTTTAGTAAATATTTTTGCGTACAACTACCAGCCCTTGATGATTATTAAAAAAGGGGATGTAAAATAAAAAATAAAAAAATAAAATGTAACATCATGTGTTATTCCCTCTTGTTGTTTAGACCACAGAACTCATCTTGTATCATCCATGTATCTTTTAGCACATTGATCAAAACAGCAGTGTCTAAATACAATGAGTACTAAAAGCATCAGAACTGGCTATATAAATGACAAAGCTTGCCTTTCCTCCAGCCTGAAAAATCTTACCTCTAGTATACCTTCCTTCTGCAGACTCTTCTGTCCCCTGCAATTGTAGTCCTGTAACTGGCAGGTTCTTTCTCCACAGTAGTCCCCAACAGGAAAACGCACATGAAACCTTCACTTGATTTGTACTAATCATAGCATTCCTTGTTGTCTTTGAACCTCTATGCCAGTATGATTGAGAGCAGACTATTTTCTCCTTATAAACTCCATACCCTATCATATACTGAATTTACATTATCTGATTCGCTTAATGTGTTGCCTGTATTGCATGCCCTGTGACATTTTACTGACAAATTTGATTTGCATTTATATTCTCCCAATAGGCTTGCCTTGGTGCAGCAATGATTCGGAATTTACTGTTTTTCAAATACTCTTAGATGTCTTGCTTACAGTACACTAAAACTGAAACACTTTTGTGAATTTGCAACCTTAAAACTTTAAAGACAAACCTAATTCTAGTTTGCAATACTTCAGGACTGATACACTTAATGTTATGACCTCAAAGTATTAAAGATCAATCAAAGTTCATATTTGTAAGTACAAAGCTTCATATAGCCTGCACTTGATAACGCAGTGAGTTTGTTTAAAGGTTTTGTTTTGTTTGTTTATTACTGAATAATGCTATACAGTTGTCTAGTGACTAGAGTAGCCAGGGGTGTCCTAATATTTGACAAAACACACCTGACTGTTCTGTAAATGTCAGAGTTGCTTTGGCTGACATGGTTCACTCACTGATCGAGTAATCAGCAAACTGAACTGCAAGAATGGGAGGAGGAGGTGCAATGATGAAGGAGGAGGGAGGAGGAGGTGTTACCACGCAAGAGGCAATAACAAAGAAAAGAAAGTTTATAGGTTCATAGGTAGGTACTATGCTATCGGCCCTGGGGCTTATATAAGCCTAGCCAAAAAAGTTCCCTGGCTTTCACCACCCAAGAAAATTATTTTTCTGTGCTCCTGTCAAGCAGTGCCGCAGAAGTGATCCCCGGGGGGAATTTTCTATTTCCCATCCAGTCGTCAATGTTTTTCTTAAAGAGGGCCAATGAGGAGCTTTGCTTAACATGAATGAGTAGTTTGTTCCAGAGTATGGGAAGTCTCTGGGACAGGAATCTATCCCTCCATCATGTTCTGTTTATTGTGGTGACAAGGTTTAGGTCCCTGAAGCATGTGGTTCAGAGAGATTGGGATTTCTTTAAGTGTAATATGTCCAACAGCTCTGGGTTTGACATAGCTTTGGATGTTAGGCAGAGATCGCCTCTGAGTAGGCGATATGCAATGGACTAGAGCTGGAGTTTTTTGAGACAGTCTGTGTATGGCATCTGTTTGAGGCCGATAATCTTCTTAGAGAGGTATTTCTGTGGCCTTTCCAATTGTTGTAGGTGTCTTGTGAGATATGTGCCAAATGGGGCATTGTACTCTATAATGGGTCTGATGAGGGATGAGTAGAGAGCAACAATGACTTCCTTTTTTCTAGAGGAGAACCCTTTTGTGATGAGGTGTGCCACGTAGAAGGATTTCCTGACTACTGTGGTGATGTGGTTGTGAAAGGAGAGAAACCTGTCCACCTGTGTCCCGAGATCTCTTATCACACCTTCAGTGTTTAGTGAGCTACTGCCTATGTAGTAGTTCATGGGTACCGAGTTTTTCCCAAAGGAGATGACAATGCACTTCTTGTCATTGAGCTTGAGGCCATGACTTTGACACCAAACATCTGTCTCTGTAAGGCCCTTTTGTAGAATGTCTACATCATTAGGCGATTCTATTATGCCTCCCAGTTTGCAGTCATCTGCAAACTTAGTTAGCCAAAGACCTTCTGTGTTGGCCTGCACTTCAGAGAAGTAGATGCCGAGCAGGAGAGGACCCAGGACCGAACCCTGTGGTACTCCACTCGTCACTGGTCTGAAGTCAGACTTGGAGTCGGCTAATTTTACTGTGTGGGTTCTGTCAATGAGCCAGTTGGCCATCCATCTTGTGACATAGGGATTTATACCCAGTTTAGTGAGTTTATATATAATTCCAGAATGGGGGATGGTATTGAAAGCCTTAGCGAGGTCAAGATAGGCTGTGTGCACTACCTTGCCCTCGTCTACAGCTCTAGTGACTGCTTCAAAGAAGTCAGTCAGGTTTAGTAGACATGATCTCCCTTTTACAAACCCAGACTGAGTGGGGTCCAGCATTTGGAGATTACCTATGTCTTTGTTTATAAGATCCAAGATGATATGTTCCATGGCCTTGCAGACCAGGCTTGTCAGGCTAATGGGGGGGGGTAGTTTCCAGGGTCAGTGGCACCCCCTTTGTGGAGTGGGATAACAGTAGCTGTGCGCCATTCACTAGGCACATAGCCTGAAGTGAGGCTATGATTGAACATGGTACTTAGGTGGGGTGTCAGTTTGTTCTGTAGTTAGTGCAGTACGCAGCCTGAGATGTTGGCTGGTCCCATGGATGTTGTGTTCTTGGCTTTGGAGAGTGTGGTCTTTACTTGTACATCTGTGATTACAGGGGCTTTGCATTCTTCCAGTATTAAGATGGGCCCTTCAGAGGGTGGGGGGGGGTAAAATTAGCACTGAACCTATCTGCCAGGATGTTAGCAATATCGGTTGGTTCTGTATATTTAGTGCCATTGTGCTGTAGCTCAGAGCAGATCTGAGTGTTGCCATTGAGATTCTTAACATAGCATTATAATGCTTTGTGGTTGTCTTTGGAATCAGTGGTGATTTTATTTTCATAACTGGCTTTGGAGGATTTTATGAGGGATCTCAGCTTCTTGCTGAGGCTGGCCAGGGAGTTCCTCCAATCTTGGGAATTTACTCTTTTTTGCAACAGCTTCTTCCATCTGTTGTAGAGTTTGTTTATGGCAGGGGACCTCCAGATTGGCTTCCTTTTTTTGGAGGATAGTGTCTTATTTCTGTTCGGGATGGCACGATCCATGCATTCATGTATGTGTGTATACAGTGCATTAGTGTAAGATTCAGCAGCCATACCTCTATTTTCCATCTGCATGGGTGTTGTGAAGTTTGCCACTTCTGTCTTAAGAAGCATGAAGTTGGCTTTGGAGTAGTTTTTGATGGTGGTTTCCTTAATGGGGGGTGGGGTGGGATATGGATGTCTAGGGTGATTGTCTTGTGGTTGGATCTGACCAGTGAGGAGTTGACCTCTGGCGTGGAACATCGGTTACCCATACTGGTAATGACCAGGTCCAGGATATTGCTTCCCCTGGTGGGGGTGTGGACAAGCTGATCCAAGGCATTGGAATTTATGAATTCCAGAAAACGTTGAGCAAATGAGTTGGTACACGAGTAGATTTCCCAGTTGATGGTGGGGTAGTTAAAATCGCCCATAATTAAGGTATTGGGGTGTACCTTAATATTTTCCGGTCTATGAGATGGCACTTAGGAGCATCACAAGTACAGGTTGGATTTGCATTTTATTTGTATACCAGCACTTCACAGATTCCTGTTATGGTAAATGTCCAGCTGGCATACCACAGAACTGTTCACAATATTAGCTCCCGTTCTCATCCTGTGCTATGTTGAGCATGTGCATTCTTAGTAGGTGACCATGCTACGCCTGTCTGTAGTGCAGAGGAGTAATGCTCAGCACTGTCAATGCATTGCTGCATTGCCTCCTTTTATGGTTTTGTTAGTGACACCCTCCATTTTTCTCATGGCTGATTTTGAGCTACTTATTTAAAACTTGAAGTGCTATTGGCATCACTCCTAATAAGTCCAAGTACAGCGGTGCTCCTCCTCGGGTAACATATGTCTGTAATAAATAAATAATTAAATGCTATTTAGCCATATCTGCAAGTTACTATTACTTCCATTTATACATTTTCCCCTTTATTCTTTGTTATGTCCTGAATTCTTGTGCAAACTACTTGAGATGTATGGGACTATTTGGCAGGGGTAATACTTCTCAACTTCTTTGCGCAAGAATTCTAGACAAAGCCAAAAATATGACGGGGTAAACAAAGGACCAAAAACAGTGACTTGACTTGTAAGTTAATATACATCAGAGTTTTCATCAATATGCATTTTGTAAACAATAAGAGGTGTGATACTGTAAAGTGCAGCACTTTGGACTGAATGCAGGACTCACTAATAACAATGCCAACTGTTACATGGGGCAGGCACAAAGTATCTGGCAAAATCAGGGATATATTACTCACCATTGGGGACAATGTAGAGTTAAGGAATGGGTCATGCTTCACCATGCTGCCATCCAAAACATATCAGCTGCACAGAAAGATACCAGGTTGCCACTAATCCTGTTTGGGAGAGGACATTTATTGCTGCCTGAGACCTGATGCCCAAAGTTGAAGAACCAGCTCTTACTCTAGGTGGTGAGTGGGGGATGACTGTTGGGCTTGTTGTGCAAACCTCTCAGGGGTGAAAGGTATGCTTTAATACAGCTAGACACCACCTCATGTGGTCCAGTTCATTTAACATAACTGTGCTTCAGTGCATTTGTCCTGTACTGTATGCAGGATTTCAGCATGACCATTTTGCCTCTGGCTCGTTGGGTAAATGCACCTCAATGAACCAAAGTGGAGCACACTTTAATGCAATTATGGTGAATGCATACTAACTCTGAAATTGCAGGAACTTGGAGTACTCACACTACTGCAAGGTACAGATGTCTTAGAATTAGTATATATACATAGCAGGGATGTTGGGGACACATCTTCACAAATCAGTGTTGCAGAAATGTTTTGAACGTTTAACTATGAGTTTTCAAATTTGCTCTTTTTAAGTAGAACTGCAGTTTTATGTTTCAAAATGTCAGGACTTCCAGAAGCAGGCCTCATACAACTAATAGGAAGGCCTTTAATATTGGATTTTGATCCTGAATCTGCATGTTGAAATATGAAAATCATCAAATGAATAATCATATTTGGTCTATTTGCTAAAAAGTGGTAACATTTTGAGACCATAATTAATTGAAATGATTACTCAACTTTATTTCAGTGTTTATTATCTAAGCACTATTAAAATGATAAACATTAAATGAAAACCACTTTAAATGTTTTAAAACATGCTGTGCTAGTAAAGTAATCAGAATATCATGATAAAATTGTTTGTGTCTTTCGGCTTTTCCCGGTTAGGGGTCGCCACAGCAGAACTCTGGTCCGCTAATAATTGGTAGTTGATTTTTACATGCCGAGTTACCAGCCCTGGCACACAACCTTCACTGAAGGTACGCCCATTCACGCATATCTCCACGCAGAAGACACTCTAACCGGACAGCATCTTACTGTGAGACGACAACGCTACCGCAGCACCACCACCGCGGACTAATATCATGATAAAATAATAAACTATAAAATTGAGTTATATAGAAAAAACAATTACAATAAACAATAAGTAACTAATATATGGATTACAAAACTAATATGATTTAAAAACTTAAATAAAATATTGGTCCTTATCTTTGCCAAGATGAAAATACTCAGAGATTTGTAATGACAAAAATAAGAGGAAAAAAACATTACAACTGTGCCATGGAACAATCCAGAAGGTTTAGACTGTCAGGCAATCCAAACAGCAAATTAGAAAAACCAAATCTACATCCTAGTAATTTTAAAAATGAACAGGTTCTGCCAAAACTACAGCCAGCATATTTTTGCCTGAGATGCAAATTCATTGAAGCAAATTCTGCTGACAGTCAAATTTACAACATAATGACTCCCAGAGAGTTTGACCTTACCAGTATCTTCCAGAAGAAGTCCAAAAAACAAAAGAATACCGTTTTTAATTGAACAGGTGCTCATTGAATACCAAAGTAACATCATTTTCAAAAGTTACAAAGTGGCAACTCAGAGTCTAATGGACATCCCAGATAGTAAAACTCAGTCAACAGGAACTCAGCAGGAACACAGACAAATCTCTAAGTAGTACATCCTCAATCAAGTGGAACTCAAAGGAAACAATGCTGGAACATATGCAGCCCTCCCAGATAGTGGACTGTTATCCCCAAATTTAATATAACAACAAATGAAAACATTGAAAGGAGTCACATATCACTAAAACTATAAATGTCCAAACAGCATGGTCATGGCAAGTCCAGAACAGAATGTCTGTCTCCAGGCAGCTGATTGCTGTCATCTTTGTTCATGCTGTGATCCATGAGACTGGGGATAACTGTTTGTGTAAAATAATTGATCTAGACTGATTTATATCTAAGTCTGCAAACCCTTGTTGATCTGCCTGCTACTGTTAGAATAATTTCAGTTTCTCGGAGTCCAGACTCTGCCTTTTTTACCACCTAAAGCCTGTGTACAGATGTCAGTGTTTTAAGGACATAGGGTAGTATCCCACCTGAGAATTAAATAAAGCACCTGAAACTGGTTATTATTCCTCCTACAAAAGTTATTTAAACTCCTGTAGACAAAATGTATACTTCTCTGAATTGGGGGTATGCTTTTGTATTATTTCTATTTTTATTTCTTTTGTAACATTCATTGTAAAAGCTTTACAAATTTAGTGAATGGTTTATTTTATTTATTTATTTAACACTTGTTTACCGGGAAAGCCTGACTTGGAACAAAGCCAATTTTCAGTGGAGGCCTGGGGAGAAATGCTCCAGAAACATGTCTTTGTGACGTGGGAGGAAACCCACACGAATGCAGGGAAGCCATGCAAACTCCATACAAAAAGCACCCCAACTGAGAATCGAACCGGAGAACCTCTTGCTGTGAAGTGAGAATGCTACCACTGGACTACGGCACTGTCCATAATGTGCGTGCCACTTGTGTAAATTTACTTGTAATGTCTACTGTAATTACTGTATAAATCAGTTTGTATCTCCTGGCCCACCTCCTGGATGAAAAGGGCACTTGGAAAAGATCACCTGCCCATTAAATAAATAAATACATGAACAACTACCTATATGAATATTCTGCCCACATTAGTTCTGTACTTGATGTACAGAAACTGTATGCTAAACACACATCTGTAGACAATACATATAAATTTCATGTAGGAGGTTTTCACTACTTACACAATTCACCAGTATACATAAGAAATTATCCTGGACAGCCATGGTTTCTATACATAAACTTGTTTAATATGTTATTAAACTACAGATTCAAGATAATTACAGTAAATCCTTTATGTCCTTGTCATGGCAATACAATGACTGATGTCTAGAACTGACTCTAGAACAGAATATTTGCTGCAGAATAAGCATGCCATGGACAAGAACTATAAGTTAGAAAGGTACATTATTTTCCAGCGCCCTACTTTAAACGATGAATAAACAATACAAATGAACAAAATTAAATTCATGAAGTAGTGCTATGTTATATGGGTTGGAGACAGTGGCATTGACAAAAAGGCAGGAGTTAGAGCTGGATGCGGTAGAGTTAAAGATGTTAAGATTTGCACTGGGTGTGACAAGGGTGGACAGGATTAGGAATAAGTATATTAGAGGGTCAGCCCAGGTTGGAAGGTTTGGAGACCAAGCCAGAGAGGCAAGATTACATTGGTTTGGACATGTGCTGAGGAGGGATGCTGAGTATACTGGGAAAAAGATGCTAAGGATGAAGCTACCAGGTAACAGGAAAAGAGGAAGGCCTAAGATACGGTTTATGGATGTGGTGAGAGAGGACATGCAGTTGGTTGGTGTGAAAGAGCAAGATGCAGAGGACAGGAAGAAATGGAAACAGATGATCCGCTGTGGCGACCCCTAAAGGGAACAGCTGAAAGAAGATGATGATGAAATTCATCAAGTAGTGCATATGTAAATACAGAGGTAGATCATTCTGAAACATCTGGCAGCATGGGGTTAAATAAGACAGTGTTTGCTACGGTACTTTAATGACTACTGAATACTTGGAAGGGGGTATGTGAAACTGATCTTTTACAAAAATGGGAGCAATACAGTCACTAAAACTATTAAACTGTCAATTCAACTTAATTTGGAACAAAACAGTGGAATCACTGCAGAAAAACAAACAAACAAAAATTCATAAACAAGATCTAACAACAGGATGAAGGTAGTGGCAACTGGTGATTTCAAAGCAGAAGGACTGCAGGAAGCAACTGAATGGGTGAAGTTAATTGGAATGGAGGAGGGGCTCTATTACAGGTGGTTAATGACAATTAACTGTAATCAATCAACAGATGCAGTCATTCATTTTCATTGACAGATTGCTTTGGTATGTACTGACTCATAATCACTTTACTAACTATATACTCCTCAGATGTCTGACTACAATCAACAAGGCCAGACTTTTATGAAATGGTGCCCTAAACAAAAGACTAGACCATCCCTGCACCTCTCCAGTGCCCCTCCCGTTTTCCCTTCACCCTGTCCCCACACCATCCAGACAGATCTTGTCTTTTCATACTTTGTCTTACTTTTTAGGTCGCCTATGTTTTTAGCACATCCTAACTGACTAAGATTCTCCGGTAATAATTCTGGAGGATGTGCCTGAATCAAGATGGGTTCCAAGGGCCACTAGGCCCTCATAATTCATAAGGTTCTAAATATTCTGAGGTGTATCTTACAGCTTTTTAAACAACTTTTTGAGTTAATGATGACCCGAACAAACAAACAAACAAACAAACAAACAAACAAACAAACAAACAAACAAAAAAAACATGAGTCAGGGAAGAAAGACAAGTCTTGTTTTATTTTTTTATTTCAATGAAAAAATAAGTTGTGTCTAAAGCTAACAAAATAGTAGCGCCCAATAAGACAAAGACAAAAGCAAGGATTTAAAATCCTATCTGGGAATACTGTCTTTTATGCCCATCCAATCAGAGACAATTGCCTTCTATCCCCCCCCCCCACTGCTAGATTGAGATGAGACTGAAAACACAAATGGGCAGAGGTATACATTATACAGCTAGCTGAATATCTGGGAGAAGAAACCAAAGTATATGGATATAACTTGCATAGACAAGGAGTGCATGCAGACTCTACAAAAATGAATTTAATCTAAAAACCTAACCAGAAAACCAAGTTTTCTTTGTTGTCAATGCAACTTGATGACACTCACTGCTAATGATCAGCTGATATCACACACATCCTGGCCAGATGGCCACAGACAGCCACTAATTGAGAGCAATGCTGATGGCTGACTGTGATGGAAAATGAACAAAAAATTATGGACAACTTGTTACTTTTAGATACACGACCTCTCTCACTCTCTCTGTGTCTTACACACACACACACACACACACACACACACACACACACACACACACACACACACACACACACACAAATCCCCATACTCGTTGATTACAGCTACTTTACTAAATGTGCACTCCTCAGTTATCTGACTGTCTTAAAAATAGCCAAACTAAAGTATGCTAGCTGACTTCACACAAATGCACACTACCCCTGCAAAGCCAGAGTAATGACTGCTTAACATACATCAGTAACAAAAATGTCAATGACTTTCATCTACAGACGACCCCTGTACCCAGTATTTAAAGCCACATTTATTGACTGAATATATCTTAGATATCAGAATGCAAGAAAATAAAAATAATAATTTATTTTAACCCCCCCTACACACACACACAGACACACACACACACACACACACACACACACACAGACACACACACACACAATGTGCTTATCAATTACAGCCACTTGTAAGACTGTGACTGTATTATCTTAGGTGTTTGGTTGCATCAAACGAATGACTAAATACATAAATAACTGCAACACAGGAATTTATCATTTCATCTCACTGCTGTCAGAATACAATGTGACCCCCCCACACACACACATCTTAACCTTTTAGTTCAATAAATCAAGGAGAAAGATAAAAACAATAGTGAACACAGGACCCAAAATTCAGGACTGCTCATCTTGATACACTTAGAAACTTGGTATGTACATAGTTTCCTAAGTAAATACAAATCTAACTGCCCTGAAGGGCCATTTTAAGCCTAGCCAATAAACCAAGGACAGAAATAAACCCTGCGTATTGTGTCTATGAGGTAACAACCTTAACCATTATGCCAAACCCATCCAACAGGATTTGCATTAGGATGCCTTTTAGAAGGCAATTAAGTTCAAAACCCAAATATCTGTCATCATTACCTATTGACTGCTATCTTCATTGATTTGCCAGAAAAAAAAACAAACTCCTAATGACTGCGATCCTCATTGATTTGCCAGGAAAAAACACAAACTTTATGATGAGCAGATTATAATATAAGGCAAAAAAATTATCGACATTCTGCAAACTCGTGGATAGTTGACAGCATCTGCCCCGCCCCCTTCTGCAAACTCATTGATAGTTGAGACATCTAGCCCCGCCCCCCAGACACAAAAATGTGATTTGCCACATGCACACATTTTCATCACAGTCAATCCCTATACTCATTGATTACATTTACTGAATGTGCACTCCTCAGTTTGTATACCTCAGGTAATTGGTTGCATTAAATGAATGAATACATAAATGAATGCCACTCAGGAATTTAACTTCTCAGCTCATTGTTGTTAGAAAACAGTGTGAACCCCCCATATATCTCAAATTCTTATGTCAGGAATCAAGGAGAAAGCTACAAATAATAGTTGGCAAAGGACAAAAAACACTTAAAAACCTTGCTAGAATATCATGCTTTACATTAGCATGCTTTTTGAAGGCTATTAATTCTGAAAATCAAATGTTTATCATTTACTTACTGCAATCCTTATTGATTTGCCAGGAAAACAACAACCTTTATAAGGAACAGACCATAATATGATGATATTTTGCAAAATCACGGACACTTGAGAATATCTACACCCCCATCCACTCACGTCACCATCAGTTGCAGTTCTGCTGTTATTACTGTATGTTTCGTGTGTTTGGTTGTGCAAAATAAACAAATACATACATAAATGCCACACAGGAATTTATCTTCTCAGCTCACTGTTGTCACAATACAGTGAGCAATCCACCCCCACCCACATATGTCCCAATCTCTTATTTCAAGAATCAAGGAGAAAGCTAAAAATAATAGTATCCAATGGACCAAAAATCAGGGACAGCTATTGTCTTTATACATACTCACTGACAGAACTCCCCATACAGTAAATGCTGGAGGAATTCCTTCCAGACAACAAAATGTCATAAGAGGTGTCCCACTGGCCTTCATCTGAAGGTCCCTCCCCATCCTTGTTATTATCTACTTTTATAATATGAAAACTGAGGTCAAGGGGTTTTAGCCAACCAGGTTTTCTAATGACTGCAAAAAAATGCATTGCTGTGAATTTCCATTAACTACTTCAGGGGAGAAGCCAGAGTCAGTAAACTTCTTCAGCAAGAGGTCATGATAGACAGTTTCAAAATGCCTTTTTAAATTGAGAAATAAAGTTGTTATCAGAAGTCCTTTAGTTACTGGTACAGGAATATAATTGAAAACCTATCATTATTCCAAAACTTCTGTTAGAATGTCAGTTATCAGATCAGCCTAGGGAATCCTGACTAATTTCAACAAATATGAGAGAGTTGATTATTGGAGTATGGTCTATGGGGCCAGAGTTCCTGATTACATGCTGGAAAACTGAACCTGTCAGGTTGCCTTTTTCCACATACAGTTGAAGGAAGTAAATGCTTCTACTTGATCAGGCAGCAGACTAATGAAATGACAGAGAGTATTTTTGATTATAGTTGGTTATGTGCTTGTATACCACTTCTCTAACATCTTCCAAACAATAGGGGATGTGGACATTGGCCTGAAGTCATTGGCACACTATGGCTTGGGCATTTTTGCAAGAGAGGATAAAATGACTTGTTTCCAAATCTCAGGCATGGAGTTCTTATCAAGACAGAGGTTATAGATACATTGAAAAAGGATAGTTAAATACTGTCAACATAAAACAGTGAACCAGAAAGGAGCTGGGAGAGAAATCAGATATAATTTGGTCTAATAAGGTTTTGATATATTGTGTTTTGTTTAAGTTGGCAAAGTTGAAAGGAGGAGTAATAGTGAAGGTATTGTTGGTGGCATATGGAAGATTAGATAATTATTTTAGGAAGTCATCAAAGCAGAGGGGCCGTAAATAATTGTGTCATTATGGAGGCATTGTTGCTGTTGTTGTCAGATCATCTTGTCATGTTGTTGACTACGTTCAAAAACTGAGCTAAATGGCAGCAGCCATTCAATGGGATCAGGTGAAGATTGATGTATGCCTCCTGAGTGCTTTTTTGTTAGATTTCTTGGGGATAAGAATATTTCTTTTATATCTGGGATGGGGCTTGACTCCAGTGTATCCATGCAGGGTCTCTATGACTGAGATGTAGTTATTCAGTAAACCAGGACTTGGAGTTGGTCTAATATAGTCTGGATATTAAGGAGCTGAATATCCTGAAGGTAAAAAAATGGTGCTAGTAAGCTGTGTGGCTGTCTCTGAGTGGTTGGGGTTGTTTAAATAGGGAAACAGTCTATTGTTTGCAGTTCAGTTTTGAGGATAAAGTTTCTATGACATAACTTTGGGCAGAAGGTGATTAATTTATAGGGGTTTCTTGTGGGGCAGATTAGGATGAAAGTAATGTGTGAGTTGACATTTAGAAATGTGTAAAAATGTTGCCAGATGATATATAGCTCAATGACCTTGTAATGACAAGATATAGTAGGGAGTGGTTGTTAGTTTTAAAGTTGTTAGGGAGTGGTTGATAGTGTTAAAGTTGTGTTTAGTTGGGTTATTTATTATTTGTAGGAGGCTGAGGTTTTGAAGAAAGCTGTTAATACCTTGTATGAAAGGACAAAGCATGCTAACACTGAAATCTACCAACATTTAAATGCTTTTAAAAATATTTTTATCTCTTATTTATGGTTGTTTTTTTCTTACCTGTTAATAAAGATGAAACAATTTGCATTTCAGCACAACTTAATAGTCAGACTAATTTCTCAGTGTGTTTCTGATGGCTTGGTGGGACTAACATTTCATTACTAGCTGCAAAAACTTGTAAGACTAATATTAAAGCAGTAATTATCAAGCTGTAGTTGAAATATTTGCTGCAGAGTGAAATGACATTAAGTTCCAGACTCATAGTCTAATAACACTCTAAACCTGTGTTTCTGTAGTGCCTTTTTTAGGTGGTGTTCCAAAGACCAAATTACCACTGTAACAGCTATAAATAAATACAATCTGAGGGTCATGCTGCTCAATGCTAGAAGTCTAAATCTCAAGATGTACTCACTCGAAGCACTCCTCAAATTGGAGAACATCGACATTTGTGCTGTAACTGAGACCTGGCTTAAAGCGGCAGAAAGCTCCCCTGCACCACCAGGCTATAACTCACCTTTCGGGCCTGAAACATGGACCAAAGTTCCAAAGGTGGTGGTGTCTCCATATTCATAAAGGATATGTGCACCTGCAGAGTAGTAGCCCAGCTTAACACATCTGAGATACTTCAGGTACAGCTAACATTGGGTAAGACGGCGATTCAGGTCATAGCCTGCCATAGGTCCCCAACCATGTCCCTAGACTCTCACTCCATGTTCCTAAGCACCCTGAAATATATCAAGGACCAACCCAACACTCTCATACTAGGAGACTTCAACTACCCCTCCATCAACTGAAAAAACTACTCAAGCACCAATTCACTGGCCCAGTGCTTCCTGGAATTCATCAATTCCAAAGCCCTGGACCAGTTCATTCTGACCCCCACTAGAGGAAGCAACATCCTTGACCTGGTTATTACTAACATGGGCGACTGTTGCTCTACACCAATAGTCAATCCCTCCCTGATCAGATCCGACCATAAACTAATCACCATGGAAATCCACAGCTCACCCACACTCCCTGCAAAGGTAACCACCTTGAAAAACTTCTCCAAAGCTGACTTTGGTCTCCTAAAAACAGAGGTGGCTAGCTTTACAGCATCCATGCCAATGGAAAATAGCTGCATGACTGCTGAATCATACACTGATGCACTGTACAAACACGTACATAAATGCATGGAACTAGCCATACCCAACATACCCATACCCAGAGTGGGTAACCATTCTTATCGAAAGGGATTGGATACAACAACAAAAATTAAAGGAAGAAGTAACAAAGATGCACAATGAGATGCACAATAAGATCCTAGGGAAAATAGGGTAGATGAAAATGACTGATGTGTTTAAAAACATGTATGACAAGCTAAGTAAATATTAAAAAGAGCTAATTGATGGTAAACTGGTGAAAATTAAGCAAGATATTTGGGACTACAACAATGGGAGGGCCTTTTTATGGCACTCGAATAATAAAAAATCAGGTTGACAATCTAATAGTTCATTTGTGAATGAAGGTAAATGCAAACAACATTTCTTTTGTTTACTTAAGAGGGAGCTGCATATACGATGGACTCAGAAAATGATAGCCGGGTGTTTCCTCTTCCGGCTGCACAAGAGCCTGCCATGCATGAACAATGCTTTCGGAACAATAATGAAGCGGGGAAGAAGAAGCGAGGAGCATTCCAGGGACAACAACAACATATGGATGGACATTTTAAACAAATGTCTAATCGAGGTACATGGCAATGATTTTATTTCTCATAATTGTGTAGTAGATTTAACAGGTTGTTCTTTGATACAGGAACAAGTGAATGTATTAAATTTGGGATTAAAATTTATCCTGACAGGCATACCAAGGCTACATGTGATAATACAAGAAAATTTTCAGCTGGTATGAAAATTGCATTCTAAATGTTATTTTTCATCTTGTAATAGATCGGAAAACAATAATGTTGATGAGAATGATTATATGAGTGATGAGGAAAGTTTTCATTCATGTTTGTCTGATGTAGATGATTTAGAAATTAATGCAAATGCGTACTGTTTGTTGAATGACAAGAATGTATGCTTTAAAAGTACTTTTATTCCCCCCCTACACAAATAAAAGTGTTAACATTTTTTCAGAAATGGTAACATTTGCTGAAGAACACTTCTATACTGATTTTTTTGTAAGGAAGAATGAAATAAGCTACAATATAACTAAATGAGAATGGAAGTCTCTAAAGGATTTGGTAAAAAGGAAATACCTAATTATTAAACCAGCGGATAAGAGTAACAAAATTGTAGTGATGCATCACACACAGTTTTACAGATTTGTATGGAACATTTACAGGATAATACTGTATATGAAGTAAGTAGTATGGAAATGTATTTAAGGGCAGTAGAAAGATTTAGACAGTTGTTAAATAAGGGACATCGACTAGGATATATTACAAATCAGATGGCCAAGAAAAAATGTAATTTAGAAAATATAGGTATGGCCACTTTCTACTGTCTTCCGAAGCTGCATAAGAATGAAAAACGTCCCCCAGGAAGACCAATAGTGTCAGCAGTTAAATATTTCCTGCATAATAAAGGTATTATTCTGCACAATTTTCTATTCCCTTGTGTGATAAAACTACAGTCATACATTAGGGACTCCTTTGACTTCCTTCAGAAAATAGATGCTGTGCAGTGGAATCCAAACATGTATTGGGTGTCTATTGATGTAAAAAGTTTATACACCAATATCAAACATAAAGATGGAATAGCAGCTACACAATATTTTTTGGAAGATACTCCGGTATGCAATTACGTTATAGAATTGTTGCAATTTTGTCTTTTAAATAATTTTTTCAGTTTTAACAATGTAATATACCATCAGTTACAAGGCACTGCCATGCGGGCATCCTTTGCCCCATGTATGCCAATTTATTGATGGGAAAATTTGAAATGGATTATGTTTATAAACACTCCTTTTATCAGCAATATGTTATACCTTACTTTCGATATATTGATGATTTAATATTTATATGTGAGAATGGAAAACAGTATGTTCAGGAATTTATAAATGACTTGCATTGTAATGAGCATGGGCTGCAGTTCGATGGACTGCAATGTGGGGTAACAGTGAAGTTTTTGGATTTATGTTTGTGTGGGGGTAGTGACTAGTTCATTAAAACTTCAATTCACAGAAAATTTATGGATGGAAGTAAATTTTTGCATGGCACTACTTGTCATCCAGCACACACAGTTCAAGCTCTTCCTTATGGAGAATTGTTGAGGGTTTGTAGAATTTGTAACGATTATTTAGACTTAGAGAAAGAGATTAAACAAACAATGGCAATGTTTGTACAAAGGGGATATAATAAAGAAATTCTAAGTAAGGCAGTTAATAAGATTTGTTCTACCAAACAAAGGGGAAATAAATCAAATGTAGAGTTAATTAAGAATGAAGTAGATAAAATATTTTTTATAACTACATACAATATTTTAAGTGATACAGTTAAGGGTGCTATTATTAATTATTGGGATTTTTTACAAACAGATGTCTTGATAAGAAAAATCATGAATAAGAATATATATATGTCATATAAAAGAGGACAGAATTTAAAGGATATGTTGGTTAGAGCTTATTTTATGTCTCCTGAAGTTAGCCTTTATTTGTCTCCAAGATTAAATGGAACAGTGACATGTAATAACTGCAGTGTATGTAGACCTATAGTGTCTACATTTACTATTATAAATAAAAAGAAATTTGCTGTTAGTGGTCACTATGGATGTAACATGGAAGGCATTATTTATTGTCTGCGATGTCCCTGCAACCTATATTATATAGGACAAAGTAAAAGAAAGTTTAAGGTGGGGTTGCAGGAGCACATCAGAAATGTAAAACAGAGCAGAGCTGAGAGCTCTATAGCTATGCACTTCTCTGAAAAACATAATGGTGACCACACTTTATTGCAGGCTACTGCTTTGGAAAAAATTTTTGTTAAAACTGGAGACAAAGGTCTGTTAAAAAACATGCTTCTAACAAAAGAAGCAATATATATTTTAAAGTGCAACACTCTTCTTCCAGAAGGACTTAATTTAGAGTTGGACTAGAAGTGTTTTAATTTAATTGTTTTATTGCATAATTGGATAAATAATTAACTGTGGGTTTGTATATAGGGAAGGTTTTTTATATATTGTGTATCACGTCTTGAAGGCTGTTTGGCTGAGATGCTAAAGTGCAATAAACGAGTGGAATGGAGCCTGGTGTTGTTTTTCTATAACTCATTCCACACCTTTCGGCCCCGAAACATGGACTGAAGCTCAAAAGGCGGTGGTGTCTCCATATTCATAAAGGATATGAGCACCTCCAGAGAAGTAGCCCAGCATAACACATCTGAGATACTTCAGGTACAGCTAACATTGGGCAAGGCAGCTATAAATAATATAAATGCATGGAACTAGCCATACCCAACAGAACCAAGATGCTCTCCTCCAAAAAAAGGAAGCCAATCTGGTGGTCCCCTGCCATTAATAAACTCTACAACAGAAGGAAGAAACTGCTGCAGAAAAAGGTGAATTCCCAAGACTGGAAAAAATTCCTTATTAGCCTCAACAAAAAGTTGAGATCCCTCATCAAAACTTCCAAAACCAGCTATGAAGGCAGAATTGCAGCAGAGACTAAAAACAACCACAAAGCCTTCTATAGTTATATCAAGAATCTCCACGGCAATACCCAGATTTGCTCTGAGTTACTGCACAATAGTACTTCCTATAATGAGCCAATAGATACTGACAACATACTGGCTGACAGATTCAGTGCCAACTTTACCCCCCCCCACCAAAGGACCAATCTCAATACCTGAAGAATGTCAGGCACTCAGCATTACTGCTTCACAGGTTAAAGCTGCATTTTCCAAGGCCAAGAATACAGCTTCCATGGGACCCGATAATATCCTTGGCTGTGTTTCATGTGAACTACAGAATGAACTGGCACCACATCTGTGTGCCCTGTTCAGTCACAGCCTCACCTCAGGCTATGTACCTACCAAATGGTCCACTGCTACAGTCATATCTCTCCATAAATGGGGAGTGACTACAGACCCTGGGAATTATTGTCCCATTAGCCTGACGACTCTGATATGTAAAGCTATGGAGCTCATCATCATGGACCTGATTAACAAAGATATAGGAAATCTTCAAACTCTAGACCCCACGCAATTTGTCTTTGTGAAAAGGAGATCATGCCTGCTCAACCTGGTTGACATTTCTGAGTCAGTCACCAGGACTATGGATGAAGGTAAGGCAGTGCATACCGCCTACCTCAATCTGGCCAAAACCTTTGATACCATTCCTCATGGGGAATTATTGACAAACTCACCAAACTAGGCATCAACCCCTATATCACCAGGTGGGTTGCAAACTGGCTCACAGATAGAACACACAATGTGAAAGTAGTGGACTCCAAGTCAGAATGTCGACCAGTCATGAGTGGAGTCCCAAAGGGATCGGTCCTGGGTCCTCTCCTGTTCGGCATCTACTTCTCAGAAGTCCAGGCCACCACAAAGGGACTCTGGCTGACCAAATTCACAGATGACTGCAAGCTGGGAGCCATTATTAACTCCCCAAGTGATGCAGACATCCTACAGAAAGGCCTCACTGAGACCAAACCATGGCTTTCAACTTAACACCAAAAAAATGTGTCGTCATCCCCTTTAGTAAAAACTCAGTTCCCACTAATTACCACATTGATGGCAGCCCACTGAACATTGAAGGCATTATATGAGATCTGGGGATGCAGGATGACAGCAACCTCTCCTTTGACCACCACATTGCCACTGTGGTCAGAAAGTCCTTCTATGTGGCACATCTCATTACCAAGGGTTTTGCATCCAGGAAGAAAGAAATCATCATCTCTCTCTACTCTTCCCTCATTAGACCAATCATATAGTATAATGCCTCATTTGGCATGTATCTCACTAGACACCTGCAACAGCTAGAGAGGCCACAGAAGTACCTCACGAAGAGGATCCTAGGCATTAAACACATGTCCTACATGGATAGACTCAAAAGACTCCAGCTATTCTCTGTCTCATATCACCTGCTTAGAGCTTGACATACAAAGCCATGTCTGACTCAGCTCTGTTAGAAATGCTACATCTAAAGAAATCCCAATCCCACCACACCACACACTCCAGAGACCTCAATCTCATTACCACAAGCAACAGAACATGCTGGAGGGACAGGTTCCTCACCCAGAGACTGCCCATGCTCTGGAATAGACTTTCCATACATGTCAAGCAGAGCACCTTGCTGTCCCTCTTCAAAAGAAATATTGATGAGTGGATGGGTGACAGAAAGTTCACCCTGGGGATCACTCCAGTGGCTCTACTTGATAGAGGCACTTCGGAACTATCATCAGGCGGCACGATACCAGGGCACTTCTATGGGCTAGGCTTGTAAAGGCTCCAGGGCCATTAGCCTAGTACACACCTATGAACCTATATCGGGAAGACCCAGGCCTCTAACTTCTATATTTCAATAATACAGTGACAAAAGACACAGAGAGGCAGCCATGGCTGTGGTAGTCTTTATTCTAGGTTGGCAACAGATACCTCATCTTCATCCCAAATCTTTCTATTTTTGCTGGATGTTCTGCAGCAAGAACCTTAAAACAAGTATTCTTGACCCATACCAACTAACATCATTCATTTAAGCTCCTTTCTATATTATAGACATAATACTTGGTTAAGGTGTGTGTGTTCTGCTGTGATATACTCATGTCTGCTACAGTTTGATCATTAGGGAAGGCCTTCACCTCTCACTCCATGGCTGCTACAGTTTGATCATTAGGGAAGGCCTACACCTCTCACTCCATAGCTGCTACAGTGTGATCCCTAAGGAAGGCCTACAAATCTCATTACATGGCTGCTACTTACTGCACAGAGCCTTTCCTTCCACTGTAAAGCATTTTTTCGACTAAGTCTAACTACTACTGAACATTCTAACAAAGCAATGAGTGCCTAATTCTGACCACATCAAAGCTGCTCTTCTCAATATCAGAAGTCTTAACAAACTGCCTGATTTTCTGGCTCTCCTGTATCTATGACTTAGTTTCAGTGTAAGGATAGCACTATCTCCTTACCTGGATTCAGTGATTACCATGCCTTCATATCACCTCTAGGCACATCCCCCATGACACTAATACTGAACTTATTGAACTCCAACTTAACTTTTATAAAAATAACTATCAATCTATGGCCTTTATATGACACCATTAGTGACTCTAGTAGACCACCATCAATTCCTAAATGTACTTAGTGAACTACCTTTAGCAAATATACCTTTATATTGGGAGATTGTATTTATCCTTTGGTTAACCAGTGTACCTATACCTCTAAAGATAGGTACACAAAAAGTTACTAGAGTTAGTGAATAATAATTTTGTACAACAAATAATTAACAATCCCACTTGGACTGGAACATTCTGGATGTGCTCCTCAACAACATTGCCTTCAAAAGTACAAGCCTTTAGTATCTCCATCTCTGGATAAGTTCAACTGCAAATTAGCAACTTTCTGCTTTGTAGGTACTAACCCCACAATGGTAAAAAATTCTGAATTCAAGAACATTAAATATACACAATTTCATAAATTCTTTGATGAGTTAATTTTATAACTTTATAACTTAAATTTACTCATATAGTAAATGTAAGTTTAACTGCAGTATGACCACTCCCCATGAAGCTTCAGCTGCTAAATTTTCATCTGAATTCTATTCCCAAATAAAAAGTGTATAAATCTAGCAGTCCCCACTAGAATCAAAGATAATGGGAAATAAAAAAAAAAACACCATGGAGGTTGAACACTATAAATAAGGTCTATAGCAACAAAAAAAAAATGTAAAAGTCATAAAAAAAAATCAATTCACTTTAAAGACTTGATCACAAAGATCAGCAAGGAACTACAATCAACCACCAGTAAGACCAATGCGGACCATGAATTGAGACTGGCATCAAAAGCCTAAGACAACTAAAAATCATTTTTTAGTTATTGTAGGAAACTGAGCATGAACACATGCAATGTGCAGAACTAATCCAAAATGGCATTACCCACACTGACCCTATAGACATAGCTAACATATTTGTAGATAGATTTAGTGCTATTTTTGCTCCAGAAACAATCATTAAACTTCCACAGATCCCTGTAAGCCACTCATCCACTAAGATCACCTTGGAGCATGTTCTAGCTGTAAACTCCAAAACTTAAAAATATCACTTCTATTATGGAACATACTACATATTGCCTCTTAATCTACAATATTAAAAATCTCATACAACTGGACCCACAGCAGTTTAGTTTTGTCAAGGCCAGATCTTGTCTACTCAGCTTAGTAAACTTCTTTGAGAATGTTACGTAACCATTGGTATACCACAGGACTCAGAACTGGGACCACTCATTTTATGGTATATTCTTTTTTGACAACTATATCACAGATTTTGACCTACGGTTAACCAGATTTGCTGATGACTGCAACTTGTGTGATATTGCCTTTCCCCCACTGATACAGAAACATTTCAGCAAGAGCTATTCCTTACAAATCAAAGGTGTATGGAGAATGGGCTCAAAATGAATGCAACAAAGAGCAGCATTGTCTCCTTTAGGAAATATCCTTCACCTACAACTTACAGTACAGCAGGTGCTCTACTCCATATGGACATGGTAGTCAGGGATCTCAACACCTGGGTTGGCAAGTCCTTTACCTTTTACCAGTTGTCACAACAGAAGTTAGGAAATCCTTATTTATAGCACAACTGATTTCCGAAGGTATGTAAACTCAGTCAAAGGCTTTGTCCCTCTGTACTCTGTCTTAATTAGACAAGTTATTGAGTTCAGTACCCCTTCATGTACATAGCAAGATATATCATACAGCTAGAAAGGCCCCAAAAATTCCTGATGAAAAACATTATTGATCTAAAAGTTTTAGCTACCAAAACAGACTAGACGCTCTGTCTCCTATATACTCCAATGTGGAAATCTGTGCTTGGCATTCCATGCTATCAAAGACCCCACCCTAATGGATCTCTTTTTACCTTCATAAAGAAATGGCTACATGAATACTTGAATCACGCATCTGAACCACCCCCATCATATAACTGAAACATTTTGGAAGGATAGGCTCATTACCCAACAGATGCCTCATCTAAGGAACAAATTGCCCCTGCATGTTAAGCAGACTGATACCTTTATAGATTCAAAGGAGGCCCTAGAGCCCTTACAAGCCTAGCTATATTGATCCAAAGTTGCCCCAGTTGTCTTTGGTTGGGCGAGTGAAGTTTGCAGAGGTAAGGGTCTATGGTAGGTAGTACTGACTTCCTCTGTCCAGGAGGGACATGTGCACTATCCCAGGAAGGAATCTGCGGTCATCCAGTCATTGATCTAGGTTGCATTTTAAAAGAGTCATAGAGGGGCTCTGTTTCATGTGAAATTGAAAGCTTGTTCCAGAGAAGTGGCAGTCTGTGGGAGAAGCATCTAGGTCTCCAGCATGATCTTTACCTCATTCAAGACTAACTATGATGACTAGATGATAATGTTTAACCTAAACACTGACCTGGCGTGTTTTGTCCTTCTGGGAGTGTGTGTGTGTGTGTGTGTGTGTGGGGGGGGGGC
The DNA here is from genome assembly GCF_019279795.1 of Protopterus annectens. Lineage (NCBI taxonomy): Eukaryota > Metazoa > Chordata > Ceratodontiformes > Protopteridae > Protopterus > Protopterus annectens. The sequence continues at coordinate 341,772,470 of NC_056732.1, forward strand.
TACATGTTCATGATGGTATTTGGCAAGGCACACATGGTCTTTAGACTTACTTTGTGGTTTCTACGATCTCATAATCCTGTGAATACTTGTGAGTAAAGTACAGTAAGAAATATTAACTTACTGTAGATTATTTTCTAAAGGTCAATAATAAATAAATAAATAACACACTTCAGCATGTAAAATTATTTCTTATTTATATGATTTGTCATTTGCTTTTGTAGAAGCAGCTATAGTTTTTCAATATTCCATTCAGATCATCTCTTTACAAAAGTATAACTTCAGTACATACCTTCACAGTTTGGTGCTAAACGGTTATTCTGTATGTATGAAAGAGTATCTTGTAATGAATTGGAGGTGCCTGTGTCAACTACAAGAAACGGTTTAAGTCTTATTAGAATTAAAATGTGAGCCTCAAAGATATGTTGTTGTCATGTTTTAAAAAGGGGTCAACAAACTCTCCTTTATTCCAGAGTCGTTGTGGCATAATTGTTATCAAATGTTATTATATTGTTTTCTGCCTTAATAGGTGCAGTTGTTCAGGCAAGTCCTTAGCCTAGTCCTTTGTCTAAACTTGAAGTAAATTCCGCTGATTGATACTGGGGAAGAATCTGACTTGTATTTATGTTTACCACCTATGGTAAAGTACAATTGCATGAGTCCTACTTCCCGTTAACAGAAGATATTTGAATTTCACACTGCCTCAGTGGCATATGGGTTCTGTGCCTGCAATAACCCACACTGTCAGCTTTCCATAGCTTGGCATTCCCTCTTCTGAGTCCCTGTCATGGGAAGTCAGTTGTTCAAGCTTTTAAATATAAGGAAGAAGAATCAAGAAGGATCAGAAGCAAGAATTGCCTGAGTCCAACCATTTCTCAGCAAAAAAAAAAACAAAAAAACACCCACACAAATAATCAAAGTTAAACAACAACACAAGTACACAAGTTTCATTACCATCAAACTGCATACATACAACAAGAAGATGGTGGGAGGGTAGGTGCTTTCATTGAGGCAGTGTGAAATTCAAACACCTACTGGTATAGGTAAGTTGGACTTATGTAACTGTACTATGTTAATCATTCATAATGCCTCAGCAGCTTATGGGTAGATTCCTGAAGCTTAGCCTACATATTAGAAGGAAGGATAAGGACCAAGGATCCCTGGAGAATGGTCCTCGCAAAGTCCAAAATGGAACTTGAGAAAGAATCCAGTTTGTAGCACTTTGTAAAGATATTAACAGAGGACCAGGTTACTTCCTGTTTGATGTTTTTAGAATCCACTCCATTCCAATATGCCTTCAAAGGGATAAGGCTCTGGTGGAATGTGCCAGAACCTTGCCTGGAATAGATTTACCATGGTGAGAATAACAAAAAACAATAGCAGAGGACACTCAATGAACAACTGCTTGCTTAAAGATGGGTGAGTTTTTGTAGCTCCTGATCATGAAATAAACAGCTGTTCAACCTTCCCAAAGGGGTTATTTCTGTCAAGGTAGTACCGGAGTTGCCTGTGCACAACCAAGGTATGCAGAATCTTCTCTCCCTTGTTTTCAGGCTTTGGAAAGAAAACTGGAAGATTGCTGGCTTGATTTAGGGTAAATGCATAAACAACTTTTGGTATAAAAGATGGATTAGTGCATAAAACAACCCTTTCTTTGTGGGAAATCAGATAAGGTTGTCCCACCATGAGAGCTTGCAGCACAGAGATGCGCCTTGTAGATGTCAGAGCAATAAGCAAAACAGTCTTACAAGTTATGAACTTTAAATCAAGCTGAAAGGCAAGTTCAAAAGGAGATGAGGTAAATTTTTCAAGAACAAAGTTGAGATCCCAGGGATGAATTTGCTTTCAAGGGGGTCATAAGTGCAACACTTGTTTCATAAATTGTTTGACCACAAAAAGAGATGAAAGAGGAAGATCCATGGGAAGACAAGCTGGATGTCTGCAAGCTGCACCTCAATAGATACATAAGGTAAGCCATCATAGAGTAGCTCACACAAATATTTCAAAATCAGAGGGGAACACACCGTGCCAAGTCCTCTCTTATCAGTTAGGCACCACCTAGAAAACCTCTTCTGCTTGTGAATATAAGATTTTCTAGTTGCACGTTTTCTTGCCTCCTTCAATACCCATTAAACATCTCATGGAACAAGTGCCTAAAACATATTGAGATAGAATTATCCAGGCTGTAAGTAAACATTCCTCTGAGTTATGGTGCACTAATCAGTCATGACACTGTGTGCATAGATCTAGAGTGTGAGGAAGCTTGTGGTAATTACCCTTGTTCAATTCCATTAAAAGGGAGAAACAACTTTCTCTTAGCCAAAAGGGGGTTACCACAATGATCTTTGGTAATTCTTTCAGAAGTACCTTGGATATCAGTGGAAAGGCTAGAAATGCATAAAGGAACATTCCTGTCGAAGAGAATGACAATGCATCTGTGCTCCAAGCATGGCTGTGAGGATGTCTCAAACAAATTTTTTCCAGCTGTCTGTTTTGAAAGGAGGCAAACAGATTTATTTGAGGCATTCCCCACAGCTGGACCAAATCCTGGAAGATGTCTGTCCTGAGTTCCTATTTGTGAGGATCAGTCCAGGATCTGCTTAGTCTGTTTGCCACTATGTTTTGCTCTGATGAGATGCATGAGACCTGAAGTGACTCTGGTGGTGAAGAGAGATAAAACCCTGACTATGATTCAGGTGACCCAAGTTTGATAAGCAGATTGGTCATTTGACAGAGTTGCCAGACAAGATAGCATGTCCCTATCTGGGTGGGGGTGGTGGTGTGGGGATATGAAACAACATCTCTCCAGTTGGGTCTAGTGATGGCTGGAACTCAGGGAAGTTGACATTAGGCTGGAGTGCAGGATAGCTGGAATTGTGAACACCCTTTAAGGACCAGGGATGGTGGCTGCCACAGTCTCCTATGCTTAGACAGTCATAGCATAGTGCTAAGCATGTAGGGGTGGGCTATAGGACAAGTAAAAATCTCCAGACCATGTGGATGAAGGTAGCACTCCCAGTGCTTGGCACCACATCTTCACCGATTGAAAAAATGAAACCATAAGCTCAGCCTTCAGATGGAATGTGGACAGACCTATTGGGTGGGGAGAAAACTGTAATAAATGGGGATGCTGGATGAAGAAAAATGTATGAGGCTTGAAATATCACAAAATTCTGTAATGCTAGTTCCCAGGCCATTACTACCAACTGGCAAAGAGAGTATGACCTTGTACCCCATTGTTTGTTCAGGTACCAAATTACTGTGGTGTTGTCTCTGATTACTCAGATGGGACTTGGAGACCATAAGTGGTAAAAAACTTTTAAGGCCTGAATCACTACTAACAGTTCTTTGATGTTTATGTGCTTTGTATTATCCAAAGGATCCGATTATTCCTGCACTTGAATTCCCCTGATCGCTGCTCGCCAAACAAAATCTGATGACTCTGTCTGGGTTGATTGAACTGGGGTCTGGATGGAGAAGGGTAGGACTGAACTGAGAGGCATCTGATCCCTCCACCAATGTAACTCTCATTTCACAAATTCAAGCACTGATACCTGGAACTTTAAGGGATGCAGGTACTGAGACCAACAATTTTTTTAAGTATCATTGAAACTTTCTTATACAGAGTCTGGCCACTGGTATCATGAGGATCTTTAATAGCACGAGGCCTAACATTTTCAAGAAACTCTCTTGTGGAGGCAGCTTTTTGAAGAGAAATCTCTGAAAATGTTTTGATAAGTCAGGACTTTGTCTTCTGGTAGAAAGGTTATGCTCATTTTCTGTGTCTATTATATACCCCAGGAAGACAATTGTTTGTGATTGTGCGATGCAGGACTTTTGTAGATTCAACTTGAAGCCCAGGTGAACTACAGTGGTCAAGACTTTGTCTAATGATTCTAAACATCTGGAATCAAATTCTGTACAAATCAGCAAGTCATCTAAATAAGGGAAAATGTGGGCGTCTTAGGTCCTGCAGTAAGCAACTACTGGAGCGACGCACTTAGTGAATACTCGAGGCTCAGTAGATAGCCTAAAGGGGAATGCAGAAAACTTAATATGTGAGCCAGACACAGCAAATCCCAAAATTTGCTGAAGATGGGAGAAATTGGAATGTGCTGATAAGCATCTTTCAGATCTAAAGTCGCCATAAAACAGTGGTCAGGAAGAAGAGGTAGGACCCTCTGCAGGATGAGCATTTTGAATCTGGGTACTTTCAGAAAGGTAGGTATTTAAGCAAGAAAACATAACAGTAGTCTCCAGGATAACTCCCTTTTGCGTACTAAAAAGATTTTGTAGTAAAGCCCTTTTCCTTTTTGTGGTGCAAGAATTGTTCTATAATGCCTACTTGCAACATGCGAGGGAGTACCTGAGAGAATAGATGTGTGTGAGCTGGTGGGTATGGGGAGATTCCCCTAATGGGAGTAGGAGGAGGATTTTCTGTTTACTGCCACGAGTATCCTATCTGAAGTATTTTCAGCACCCATTTGTCTGAGCTATTTGTGCCTAGGCTGCAGGTTTGGGTGAAAGCCTGAAGGGCTCTTGAAAAGGGAGGGGAAAGAGGAGGAGGAGAGAAGGAAGCTGGGATGAGATGCCGGATTCTTGTCAGAGTCATTCTTTCTGCTTAAAGCAGGATCAAGGCCTAATCCACAACTTGAAGGAGAATTCTAAATCTCATTTTTTAAATCCTCAGAAAAATTCTGGTTATTCAACCAAGCATACATTCTCAATACAGCAGTAGTGGCTGCCTTTCTAGAAATTGTTTCTGCACCTTCCAAGACACTTCTCAAAGCATGTTTCAAAATGTGAGTCACACTAGAAACAATCTCATTCATATACAGTAAACTCTCAGTTATCTGGAACTCAAGCAACCAGCACTCTCAAGCAACCGGCAAAAAAAAGTATCAAAGAAATACAGTACAATTTTATCTGTTGCACTTTTTGCCCCCCCCCCCCCCCCCCGCAGAAACATACCTTCCCCTTTTAGAGTTTTAGAGTTTTAAAAAGGAAGATAGGAATACATTCCCTCTCTTCCCCCAACCTGAGAACAAGTCAAACCAAACAAATAGTATAGGGAACAGTATTGTTAAGGCCTATTTTTAATAGTAACTTTCAGGCAACCAGAAACTACAGTTATCTGGCACCAACCATTACCCATGGGTGTCGGTTAACTGAGAGTTTACTGTAACACATCTGTTCAGCAGGTAAAGATGCAACAGTCATCAAAACTGTAAGCACATTACAAAAAAAATGATGAGATAACGTACAATTTTAAAGACTTCGTTACTAGACTGAGCCAACATTTTCTCTAAGATTCTAACACATTGGCAATTTTATCTGGGGGTGTAAGCTTAGAAGAAGCCAAGGATCTCTTGTAAGTGATGGAAGCTGTAGAAACCATTGTTAGGTCAGCTGATAAAGGAGCAAAGAGAGCTGCAAGATCAGAGTACATATTGCTTTTCCTCATAGCCTTTTTAGGATCTAGTTCACTAACCAAAGGAGTTTTACATGCAGTTTTTAGGACATCTTCTAAGGCCAGTAACAGAGAAGGAGCAGCAAAAATATTTGGAATCTCATCCTCAATAAGAGCATAAACTCTGCCAATCTCTGTTGCAGCTCCGGATTGCTTCCAGTCAAACGCATTTCTAAAGCTAGCTAGCACCTGTGGAAAGGTTGGGTTTTTGAACCTGTTTACCTTCCTAGGAATCAGATTGGACAGATTCAGAGTGTTGGATATTGTCTGCATTAGTGTCCCAATCAAAATCTGCAGCTATCGATTGATCTCTAGACAAGGTAGCCTCTTAGTCATTCTGAAATGAAGCATAGTCTTGGAGATTAGCTGACCGTAAAGACTCTTAGCTAAGGAAACCACATCAGCCCTATCCACTATAATTCCACGATTATTTGCAGTGTGGTGGGGTTTCTGTTTCTTTTTACTGTGAACTAAATTAGTGGACAAAATATTTGGGGGCAAAGTATTATGTCTGGCAAGGGGTCTGTTATTATGGGCCTCTTCTGCACCTGAACCAGGTACTGGAACAGTACTGCCCCTGAGGATGTGTCCAATGCCAATACCATAGTGGGCTGAAGATTAACACCAGAGGGTGATGGGGTCAAAGATAAGTGGTCTGCAGGCCAACTTAATGCAACAGCAGATTCCCAAACTGGACGCTGAGGCATGTTTTAGTTGAGATGCTTTCTTTTTAGGTGCAATTGGATCTGATAGGAGGGCAGTCATATTAGGCTTGATGAAGTCAGGGGGGAAATCACCAGCCAGAATAATATACTGAAACTATTAAGGGCTGACTAAGGGTAGCAATAATAGAAAGTATAAACTATGTTTCTATGCAAGAAATAGGGCTAAATTGCATAAAATATAACAGCAATAGTTTAAAATGTGCTAAGCATTGTTCTACAACCTGGACAGTATAGTAAAGAACAGCACACACAGTCACAAAGTTAAAAAAAAATCAAATCATATAGAAACATTTCAAAACAGCATGCATAAGCATTTTATTAGAGATTTTTGTGTCAGAAATGAAAAAAATCTCTATAGAAAATGTAAATAACGTAATTTGCAGTAAAATCACTATGTAATTATAAAAATGGCCTAGCACTGTTTAATTAGTAGTAATTGACATATAAATGAAGAAAAAGGTGAAAATGCAAAGTTTTATTGTCAGAACTTCAAAATGAAACAGATAACAGAAAAAGCAGGCACTATTAAATTGTGGCTGTACATGTACGAGGCAGTCCCTTGTATTCAACTGACACCACAGTATTTCAGTTTTCGACTGCAGTTCATAAAACAAAAGCCCCATAACCTGACTGTTTGCAGTGTGGTGAAGTTTCTGTTTCTTTTTACTGTGAACTACATTACAGACAAAATATTTGGGCCCAAAATATTATGTCTGGCAAGGAGTCTTTTAACACGGACCTCTCCTGCACTTGAACCAGTTATTGAAACAGCCTCTGAGGATGTGTCTGAGCCCCATACCATACTGGGCTGCAGTTTCACACCATAGGATTATGGGATCAAAGATAAGTTTTCTGCAAGCCAATTTAAGGCAACAACAGATTCCCAAACCGTACGACATGTTTTTGTGAATTGTTTTCTTTTTAGGTGCAATTAGTGTGACAGTCTCTCTTTACCCCAAGCCAGTAATCAAGGGACCTCAATTCTCACCACTGACACTGGTGAGAGGCAGTCACTAAAAACAGGAATGGATTTACTCAGTATTTCAAATGCAGCTCTCTTCATCAAGCACAATTTCCCTCAAGAGCACACACGGGACATGCTCCACTGGAACTGGACTCTGTCTCTCTAGATCCCAAACAAGACCCACCTTACGATTCATGAAGTCAGGGGTGAAAATCACCAGCCAGGATAATACACTGATACTATTAAGGGCTGACCAAGGGTAGCAATAATAGAAAATATAAACTATATCTCTACATAGGAAATAGGGCTAAATTGCATAAAATATGGCAGCAATAGTTTAAAATGTGCTAAGCATTGCTCTACAACCTGCACAGTATAGTAAAGAACAGGACACACAGTCACAGTACCAGGTACAATTCACTTGTTCAAAAAGTGCCAAAAATATAAATGAAATAGAAACATTTCAAAACAGCATAAACAAGCAGAAATGAAAAAAATCTCCACAGAAAATTTAATCAGTATTACATGTCATATAAATGAAGAAAAAAAGTGAAAATTCAATGTTTTCTTGTCAGAACAACAGAGTAAACAGGTGCTATTAAACTGTGGTTCTACATGTACAAGGCAATCTCTTGTGTTCAACTGACACCACAGGATTTTAGTTTCCCAGTGCAAGTCATAAAACAAAAGCCCCATAACCACTTAAAAAGCCAACATTAAGCATACAAACAACACAGTAGTAAGTTAGAATTCTCAGAGGAATTAACAGCAGTAGTAAATAGCAAGTATATTAAAATAAAAAGTTAACATACATACATATATTAAATAAAACAGAAAGAAATCAAAAGCATATTATAATAATAAAGAGGAAGGGAACTTCCCAAAGTGATAGTATCAAAGTCTGAAAGCTGTTATCCACTAATGCAAGCTGCTGAGAAGATTCAACTGTGTGATTCCTACAGGTGGCACTAAAAGTCTGAACCACTGATTTCCTGTGACAGGTATTAGTCTTCCTCTGGAGAGCCAATCCTCTGCCACAGGGACTCAGAGGAGGGAATTCTAAGTGCTGGAAAGCTGCTAATGAGGGTTTGTGCAGGCACATAACCCATATGCCACTGAGGCAATGTGAATGTTGAACATCTTATATAGTTAAGACGTTTACTGTATCTGTCCTCACCAGTCCTGAAGTTATACCATAAAGTCTTAAAGTACATCTCCTTGCCCTATTATCTAGATCTTCCTGTTTGTCTCTATGATTTTCTTCTTCTTTAATTCTGTCATCTATACTATTCAAGATATTCTTGATGCCTTATATATGAATTTCATTTTGCTGAATCATGAATGTCAATAACTCAGCCTTTTTTAATAATATTCATGTATAAAAGTCATTTTGGAATAAATCTGATCCATTTTATGTGAGTCGCTGAATAGGGGAAAGACCTGTTGCAGGTCTTTCTTCACAGAGAGATACAGTTGAGATTTATAAGAACCTATTTCCCATAATATATCCAGTTATACAATGAAAAGATTGGGGGCTCAGACAGAGAGATGCTACAATCAGAAAGCAAAGGAAAGTAGTATTGCCAGAACTGAATTCATCCTCAATTCTTGGTGAGTACTTCACAAGGTGGACCCTGTTTTTACACAATCTCACCAATACAACACAGATATATAGAATATATTTTATATAGCATAAATCATGGACAGAAGTAGGTATAAAAAAAATGAAAAAAAAATAGCTGGGTGCATAAGTCCCAGGATAAAAAAAACACCCAATTCTAGAAGGAACACGAGTGCCAGGAACAGAAAAAATGATAGTGTAGAATCCTCAAGACACACAAACGTTCTTATAATGGGGTTAGACCAGGCTCAAGGAGAGGATGGACCCCCTGTTGTAGAAGGAAGTAGTCTAGAAAAGAAAAAAACAAATACTGATAGGCAAGAAAAGAGCTATAAAGATGATAGCGTAGACTACTTTGAATAAGAAAAAAATTATGCATTGGCATTGTTACTGTTACACAAGATAGTAGAAGATATTCAAAATGATTAAGAGAGAAATACTTGCACAAGAAAAAGTCAAAAACTTCAAATGCAAAATTTGTATTCATTTGTATAACAGGTTCATGAAAAACATTACATAGACCAAGAAATATTGGGCTGTTTGACAAAAGAAGTGTGAAAATATAAAAAAGAAAACCTAGAGATTTTTGAATGGTATAAAAAAGAAACATAGATATGGGAAAGAGAGATGTGACATGGTGTAATATTTATGCAAATAAACTAATCAATAAAAAAACAAACTAATCAATACAAAAAAGCAGCTCTAGAGATATTTGAAGACAAATACAGGCAAAGGCAACAAGATATGGAAAATTTTACAGTACAAAAATAAGCTCAGAAATTTGGAATGTAGAACAGAAGATTAGTAAAGTAGAAGTTAAACAGATAGAAGTTGAATTTATGGAATATCTGTTTAGTAAAGGTTTTACTGTAGAAAGTCTAACACAGGTCATGTTACAGCATGATGGAACAATGATTCCTCAAAGTAAGGAGACGCAGCTGGAGCAGGCGAAAACTAAATAATAAATATGCACATGGAAAAGAAATAAAGATTTAATATTGTGTAATATTTATGCAAATGAGAAAGCAAAACTAATCTATACAAAAAAGCATCTCCAATGATATTTGACAGAAAATACAGGCAAAGGCATCTGGATATGGAAAATTTTACAATACAAACAATAAGGAAACAAAGGGGGGAATATGAAAGAGAGTTAGTTATGGAGAAGTTAGAGAAACTGAAACTGAAGTTATGGATTACCTGCAAAGTGAAAGAAAGACTTATTGTAGAAAATCTAGCACTGATGACATCACAGCATAATGGAACACTGAGTGCCTCGAATTAAGGAGAAACAGGTGGAATGGGAAGCATCTGATCAGTTGCCACATGTTGATATTCTGGAGCTTTCAGTAGGAAACCATTACAAAAGTTTGTCTGGAGTTGCATAGCAAGGAAAGGAACAGGAAATGGTGGCAGCTCTGACACAGTCAATGTTGTGGAGTGACAGACCAGTGTTTTCACATATGAAAGAGCAATAATGCAGAATGCAGCTGAAAAAAATATGTCACAGGAAGATGTTCTGGAACTTTCTGTAGAATTCCCACAGGAAATGAAAAATAAAGAATGTGCCCTCAGTTTAGAAGAAAACGATCTAAGGGAAGAGGTGCTTGATTTAACAGAAATGGATAGATATCTTAAGACTGATGAAAGAAATAGATTACAAAAAGGCAATAAGACTCAGAAATCCATGTGATAGAAGTAAATTGAACATATTACTGTGCAGCTAAATTACTAACAGTAAAGTCTTACCACAAAATATACAGGGCAATAAGGGAAAGGAAGGGAAAAAAACACATGCCACAACAGAAGTATAGAACAGAGAAGAAATATCAAGCAATTAAGACAAGAAGTGTCACTGTTAAGAGTATAGAAGAGGGAACAGATCAACAACAAATACTTAGGAAGATAGACTTGGTAAAAGCAATGCATAGTATTAGAACAGACCAGGATCTATCATACACTTTTGCAAATAATAAACTAAAGTTATTAGTGCAGACAGAAAAACTTAGAAGATATGCAGATAAATATAAAGGAAAAGTACAAAATAAGCTATTCATTGATGGTTCGAAACAGTTTTATAGAGAACTGGGGAAAAAAAGCAAAAGCAATACAGACACCACTGAAAAAGAAGAAACAGACATATTTTGGCGAAATATCTATGAAGACCCTGTGGAACATAATGAAAATGATGAATGGATAGAAGAAGAAGTAAAATAAACAGTAAAAAGTTCAAATGTTGTTGTTTGTCTTTCGGCTTTTCCCGGTAAGGCGTCACCACAGCGGAACTCCGGTCCGCTAATGATTGGCAGTAGATTTTTTTTTATGAAACGCCGAGGTGCCAGATCGATGCCCAACCTTCAATGAAGGCACACCCATTTATGCACACATGTCTTTCGAACGCTACCCAACCACTGGGAGGACATGCAGACTCCACACAGAAGGCACTCCCAAGCCAAGCCGAGAATCGAACGGGAGAACCTCTTGCTGTGAGGTAACAATGCTACCACCGTACCACCGCGTAGAATATAAAAGGGATAAAGTAATGGCCAGAGAAATTAAGAAAATTAAAAAAGGTCCTAACTGGAAAACCCCAGGCCCACATGCAATACCTAACTTCTGACTAAAAGTATTAACATAGTTACATAAAGATACACACACACACACACACACACACACACACACACACACACACACACACACACACACACACACACACACACACACACACACACACACACACATAAAGATTTAGCCCTGAGTAAGAACTACTTTTATGCACACTCTGAACAGACACCAACCTGGTTAACAACAGAAAAAATGATACTCCTCCTTAAGAGTGAACCTGCAAGCTATTCTAAAAATTATAGACCTATAATAACTTGCCTTCTGACGATGTATAAACTATATACTGCAACTGATGCTGACCAAGTATATAGTCATTTAGAAGAAAACTCAATCAAGGCAATAGAACAAAAAGGTAGCCAAAGAAAGTCATATGGAACAAAGAATTGTTTGTTGTTAAATAGAATCATAATGGAGAACTGTAAAAATGGGAAGACTCTAAGTATGGCATGGATAGATGACAAAAAAAAATCACTTGACAGCATCCCATATTCATGGATAATGGACTGCTTTCAGATGTATAAGATACATCCAACATGGGTCAATTATATTATAGTGACCATGAAACAGTGGCAAACCACTTTGCAGCTAAGCCATGATAAAGGACAAATTATTATCCCAGGGATAAAAAATTCAAAAGGGGATATTCCAGGGTGACTTTTTGTCACCGCTGCTCTTTTATCTTGCCCTTAACCCATTAAGCTGTCTACTTAACAGATTAGGTCATTGTTACACTTTGGATCCCAGACAATAACAAAGTGTAAAGACTTTTCGTCTTTTTCTTTGTGGATGATTTAAAACTGTATGGTTCATCCGATGAGGAGCTGAAAGCACAACTGAAAGTGATCAAAATTTTCTCAGATATAAGAATATCATTTGCTCTTGATAAATGTGCAAAAGCAACATTTAAAGCAGGAAAACTGCAGCACCAAGAAAATGTAAAGGAACTTGAGTAGGAGGGAGTATATAAATATTTGGAATTGATGAAGGATTGGCAATAAAATGCAAAAAAAAAAATGCAAATAAAACTCACCAAAGAATATTTTAGAAGACTGAAATTAATACTGAAAACAGTCTTGACAACTAGGAGCAAAGTCCAAATTATAAACCAATTTGTTCTTCCTATTCTAACTTACAGTTTTGGGGTGACTGACTGGCCCCAAGAGGTATTGGGATCAGTTAGATAGGAAAACAAGAAAAATGTTTCATGCTTATCAATTGATTTATTTCAGTATATACCAAGATTATATATTCTTCATTCTGAAGGAGGTATGGGCCTCCTCGAAATTGATTACATGTATATATCTGCATATCCACTGACCTCACAAGACCTAAGCATAATGGAAGTTTTAAAACATGAGGAGAACAAATATAAGATGACTTCCTTGCATAGTTTAGCAGAAACAGATTGGTGTCAAGTAGGAATGGAAACCAAACCAGAAGTAGACAAAAATCAGGCAGCAATTGAATGTGCCAAAAAGCAAAATAAAGAATAGAAGGAGAAGAACCAGACGAGAAGGCAAAACATCTGGAAAAGGCATAAATATAGTTGCAAGTACAGAAAACTCCTGGAACAACTTCATGTTGATCAGGATTTGAAGCAGAAATGGTTAAGAAGAGGTGAATTTAAACCAAAAGATGAAAGGTTACTTTTAGCAGCCCAGGATAGTGGACTACATACACATTTGTTTACAAAGGCCATTGAACATGTGGGAGAAACAGACAAAAGCAGGTTCTGTAAAATAGAACTGGAAACAGTCACATATCCTGGTGCTGGGTGTGATACACTATTGGCATAGGACCTGTGTACCAGAAGGCATAATAATGTTGGCAAGACTGTTGTATTGGAGATTGTGCAAACATTACAATACTGAACTAGCTGAGAAGGATTGCAAACATGAGCCACAAAACATTATACAGAATGATGAAGTTTATAACACACGGGATCATCCATTACCAACAGTTCAAAAAACAGATGCAAGAAAACCAGATATAGTAGTCCATGAAAAGAGTACAAAAGTAACATTGATGATTGAAATTGCTACACCTAATGATTAGTTTCTTACATTAAGAGCGACATAAAGTCATAAAATACAGGATTTGCAGGGAGAAATTAGGACAATGTGGAAGAAAGATACCCAGATAATTCCAATAGTTGTAAGAGCAATGGGTCTCATAAAACAGAATTTACACTCTTATTTAGATATGCTACCAATACATGTAACTCCATATGAATTGAAGAAGGAGTCAATTCTGGGCACATTGTGGGTGCTCTGAAGAGCACTTTTGGATAACAACAAAGATTGAAACAATACTAATTTCATGAACTTTAATCATACTTTGACTTAAGAATGGGGCACATTCCTGCCATGGTATTAGAAATCCAAAAGACTTGGAGAAATTAAACTGCAAGAGGAAAGTGAAAACACAACCAAAATCCACACCTATATAAATGTGTCAGATTCCAAAAGACTTGTTCTCAGATTAAGTGACATACTCTGAGAGCAAATCTTTTGGAATCTGCTTCCTCCCAAGTGTAAGCCTATTTATAGATAAGCCTTACATAGACATAAGTCATTTATGATGAGAACAAGTCTTTTGGAATCAGGGCAGGTTTGCTCCAGAATAAGTCACATACACTGAGAGCAAGTGTTTTGGAACTGGGCCAAATAGTTTCCATTGTTTGTATCTGTTAAATGATATATTATGTTGTAGACTTGAAACCAACTAAGAAATTAAGAACTTCCTGCTCAGTGCAGAAAGATTAAAGAGTATCACACAGGAGATGCCCCTTGTCAACCATGTTGTATGTAATTTCCTCAGGTGTTTTTCTGTGATTAAGTTTAACACCTTCAGCTAATCTAGCCTTTGTATTGAGATCATAAAGCTATGCAAAATTATGCATGGCTGATTTAATTTCATTTACCAGCCCCTAAAGCATTGCTACAAAATACAATGCAATAACTACAAAAGGAAATAAAAGTATAAGTAACAAGCAAAGATACTAAGACAGCACTTGCATTTATTGTTTCTCATTTCAGCTTACACCTTTCTTGTACCAATAAGAAAATGCAAACACAACACACACACACACACACACACACACACACACACACACACACACACACACACACACACACACACACACACACTTGAATATGCTGATACATAAACAAATGCATGTGTAGATTTTTATGTTTGTAAATATATATGTTAGTTAAAGACATGGGGTAGTTGAATTGGTGATTCTAAATTGTGCCTAGTTGGCATTCAAGTGTGTGTGAATTGGAAGCAAGCAGCCATAGTTGGGAGCTTCACTGTATTTGACTTTGTTCATTACAAAGTACTTTCCCTGTTACTATTTTAAAGGTGAGGTTGTTTGTGTGACAGAGATTAGATATCTAAGCAAGTGTATTAGCAAGTAGCTACAGCTGAGTGTTTCACTGTCTTTTGTTTTATTCACTACAAAGTTTCATTCCCTGCTACCACTAGGAGGGGGGAGTTGTCAGAGACAGAGATTAGACTTACTATTTAAGCAAGTACACTAGTGAGCACCTGCAAAGTTGCACTTGCATCGAAGCACAACAGGTGCAGGAGTGTAGCAGAGCTTTTGTATTCTCTTTTTAGTTACTTGTTAGTTCAGTTTCAAATGGACAGTTAACTGATTTGTGGTTGCAGTCACTGGCTGACAAAAAAGCACAATTCCAGTGCATTCTTTGTCTCATGTATAGCACACTCCTATAGAATTTAGTAGATTCAGATACAAATAAGTGTGTTAAATGTGTTGAGCTGACTGACTTAGTTATGGAACTGGAGGGTTTAAGGAAAGAGATTTCATCACAAGTGGTAGAGTGTGAATTTTTAATAAGTGATACATTGGATTTGAGGTACAAAGCCACTTCAAATAAAAAAAGGCTGAAATATGCATATCCACAGCTAGTGGGGTTTGGCTTTATTGGCCTGAAATTGTCCATTGAAATGACGAGACAAGTCATGGGCATTTAGAATTGCCAATTAGCTGAAACACCTGATGTTCATAAGGGTCATTTGCATATATCCCAAGTGCCTCTGATACACGAGGTTTGGGAGGTCACTCAGTGGAAGTTCTAGGTTTGCTGGAGTTTTTACTGATTAGTTTTTCAGTGACCCTCTCACTTATTGTTTTAGTTTGTTGTTTGGGATATTTTCGCAGTGACCCTAATGATAAAGGACATCAGCTGGGTATAACAGCCCTGTGTTTCTTATGCTTAGTCAAGCACTCTGCTTGTGCTATGCTGATGAGTTCATACCAAGGCTGAAATATGCATATCCACAGCTAGTAGGGTTTGGCTTTATTGGCCTGAAATTTTCTATTAAAACGACAAAACAAGTCATGGGCATTCAAAATCTCCAATTAGCTGAAACACCTGATGTTCATAATAGTCATTTGCATATATCCCAAGTGCCCCTGATACAATAAGTTTGGGAGGTCACTCAGTGCAAGTTCTAGCTTTGCTGGAGTTTTCATTTTGGTTTTAGTGCATTAGATGCATTGGTAATAAGATTAAATCTTTTGGACCAGTTTCTGTTTTAGGCAAAGTGCTGAACACCGGAGAATTAGTGATTATTTTGCTCAACGGGCACGTCTTGGCAGAAGATGCTACACTGTTTGGCAATGTTCTGATGTTAGAATTTTAACAGAAGATGACTGTATGCACCCAGTTTTCAATTTGCCCCTTGTGTGAGCATCTCTGAGTTTTATTGTACAGGGTAGTGGCATTGGACCTGAAAATGTTCTAGGCATTTTCTGGGCATATTACAGTAAATATATTTTGTCTATTATTACTTGATTTTTTAATAACCTGTTGCATTCTTGCCCTGTTTCTGCTAGTTGGAAACTTGCAGATATAATTTCACTTCATAAGAGGGGGGCCTAACGGACATTATAAGTAATTGTAGACCTATCGATCTTACTTTAATGGTGGGGAAGAGTTTTGAGAGATGTCTACTTTCCTTTCTTAATCAAGATTTTCAGGGATGTTTAATGGACCTCACTCAACATGGTTTCACAAAAAAATATTTTATGTTCACTAATTGAATTGAATTGTATGACCCAGTGACAATTGCCTTAGATATGGGCATGTCTATAGCGGTGGTCGATTTGGATTTGCCTAAGACTTTTGACACCGTGCTCCTATTGCTGTCATTGATACCATGCGCAAACACAAAGCTAAACCATACATTGTTTGCTGAGTGACTAAAGGGCTTCACGATCACAGAGAATAAGCATAGGAAATTTCACATCTAGCTGGCCTGAAAGGGGTCCCCCAGGACTCAATTCTATGTCCATTATTGTTCAATCTGGTATTTTTATTCCTGAGACATCTAATGCTCGGATGGCCAAGTATGTGGAAGACATTAAACTAGGTTGTGTTATTACATCGACAGAGGATATTGACCACTTCAGCACTTACATGTGTTTGGTAGCTGAATGGTTAGACTTAAATGGACTAAAAGTAAATAAAGATAAATGCACTACTTTGCACTTTGAGAAACCAATGCATGAATATCAAATAAACGTAGGTCCCCACTAGTTACAGGAGTTGGCAGTATATAAGAATTTAAATATTATTATATGTAGTAATATTAAGTATAGGACTAATGCCTTAAAAGTTAATGCCAAGCCATTAAAAGTTATAGATTTAATTTTTAAGAACTTTGCAACAAGAAATAACAGCTGTCTTTTAAGGTTGCTGATAAAGTATGTTTAACCTGTCATTGAGAAGAGGATGTTGTTTTGCTCCTACAAGAAAGGAGATCTCCTGGTTTTAGAAGGCATTCAACTAAAATGTACAGGGTGCATCATTATTTGTAGATATAAATCATACCCATCTACACTGGAAAGTCTAGGTCTCTTTTCGATCAGTTACAGATATCTGAGGGGTAAACTTTATTTAGCCTACAAGGGGCTCTGGCGTGAAGAATATAATTTTCTACTAAATACTGAAATGTTGAATACAAGCATATTAATCAGATGTGCATATTTCACTTACAGAATTGATGAGTCAAGGACAGCCTTAAGAGCAAACTATTTAACACAGTCATTGGTTCAACTTTTGACTGCGGTGGTGGTGCTGCGGTAGTGTTGTTGCCTCACAGTAAAATATTGTCCTGTTCGATTCCCAGCTAGAGCGTCCTCTGTGTGGAGATATGCGTGAATGGGTGTACCTTCGCTGAAAGTTGTGCATCAGGGCTGGCAACTCGGCGCATAAAAATCTACTGCCAATCATTAGCGGACCGGAGTTCCACTGTGGCGACCCCTAACTGTGAAAAGCCGAAAGACACAACAACATTGGTTCAACTTTTGAACAGGGTTCCTATACATATTAAACAGTCGTTTTCTTTACAGATATTCAAAAAAAAAAACAACTCTCTAGCTAGTTTGGTTCTAGGATAGCATTTATATCATGTTATCGAAAGATGAAAATAGCGAACGCTATTTCATCGAACCTAAAATATCGAAACCACATAATATCAAACATTCAGAACAGTGAATTTTTTCCTTGGGAAAAAATTTGCTATTCCGAAACACATACACACAACACAAGCACACCTAAAAAACATCAATACACACACATACACTTATAATCCTACAACTAACCCTACACTAAACTATACATACACTACTATTTATCCACTTACCTTAACCCAAACCCTAACCCTAAGGTCCGTCACTATCGCACACTCACCTAACCTGCACCCTAACCCTAACTCATTTAACCTGCCCCTAAACCTAATTCACCTAACCCGCACCCTAACCCTAACTCACCTAACCCACGCCCTAATACTAACAACCACACAATCGCACACTTACTTGAACGTGACCTGTAAATCTCCACCACATAGCTGAAAATAGCGAAGCCACAAAACTGTCCAACTGAATTCTTTCCCTAGGAAAGAATTTGGTGTTCTGCAGCTTCGTTATTTTTAGCGTTCGATCAAAATGGGTCGATATTAGAACATTCGAAGTTTTAAAACTTCGATGTTCTGATATAGACCCCCAGGATATATACATTCATTGAGGAGTCTGTTTTCTGAATGGCCTTTGGCTTTTATGCAGGAATTAATGAACAATTAAAGAAAGTCTTAGCAATCTGTTCCTATTCCCTATTTGCCTAATAAAATCCACAGATGGATGCATCTCTTCATGATGTCATTATAGGAGTTGTACATGACTCTTATAGCATGGATGAAAAACAATACCCTACAATAGACATGATCCAAATACAAACCACATAAACATGCATATTCTGACATGTCAGTTCTTGTGAAGTGCACGTCATCTTGTGAAATGATTATACAATATCATGCCTGTACATAATTACATACATATCTTTCTCACCAGTCAGTGGACAATAGTCTTTTGAAGTTTATCTTAGCAGAGTGTGCTAAAAATAAAGAAATAAAATTCATAATAAAACAAAACAAAGTTGCTAAATTTGCAGCAAATATCCCTTTCAGAACCCACTACTGTGTAGCACTGAAAAGCCTAAATTTGTTAGAACTGCCTCATCAACTAACATATACACAGCTTCTTACCACCTATAAAATTATCAAGCATCCAGCTGCCTGTCCAGCACTAAAAAACATTCTACACAACTATGTTCTTGATTGGTCATTGTGATCCAGTGACCAAAAACTCCTGTCTGTCTACAAACCTAGCAAATCTGTTGGGCACTGTCTATATTTGTACAAGGTTGCTAAGGTCTAAAACTCCTTACTGTGTCCATCAGGTCAATACCCTCCCTCCCATCATTCAAAAAGAATGAAAGACTTCCTAGCTAAAATCTGACTCTGTTTTTGCTCAAAACCAAGATAAACTAAATGTGAACAAGTACCTTTTCATTCCTTATACCTCCTTACTCTCCCTTCTTCACTCACTTCCTTATATCTATCAAATTCTCTTCCCTGACTTTCCCTCTAAATATAACACAAGCCTGTTTTTCCCCTCACTTCATATTGCAATTTCTGTTTGTATTAGACTAAATTACCTTTAATTTATCTACAGACTGTCTAAAATTTCTCTAAATATTAAATGACACTGTTAAATCACTTGTATCGATATCTTAACCAATGTTTTTATATTATGCCTAATTTGTTGTAATTTTTTAAACTGCAGATGTTTTTGTTTTATTTTTGAAGATTGTAAAATTATTGTTCTTAAAATATTTTGGAATAATTTTGGAGCTTTTCTCCCCAGGCCTCCTCTGAAAATGGGCTTTGACCCTGTTGGACTTTTCTGGTAATCAAATGTCAATAAATAAATAACTATAAATAAAAATCTTGTGTCTTCCTGTAGGACCATGCTACATGCAAGTCACTGATATTTGTCTAATTTATACGACACTGTATAAAAATGTATCCAGACAGGCAGTCCTCTCGATAATGTAGGCAGAAAGTGCACCCTTATTTGTGTCTTAAGTGTCGCTAAGGTGTGTGACAACACCAGTGTATATACAATCTAAGACTTCTTGAATATATATGGGATTCAAGGATGAGACCAGGAAATACGAAGAATAAAGCAAAAGGCCAGAAACCATATCTGTGGTGCCTTAAAACCACCATAAAACCTGTCCTTATGCAAAGATAGTAAGAACTGTGAGAGCAAGAAAAATAGAGATCAACATTAGTCTTTAGGTTTAGCATGTGTAGGTAATTGAAATTTATTGTTACAGTTATGATCCACTGTAGTTGTTTGGGGATAAGTGATGTTTTAAACAATCTGAACCTGCTGATCATTTGAGACTGACCCTGAAGATATTCACCACCACGTTTCTTAAAGCTGACCTCTACTGACACTGATCATTACATAATAGCTAGTGGTTCTGGTGCAGGGCATAAAGTTAAACCAAGGCTAAACCAAATAATGGTCAGAGAGAGAGAGAGAGAGAGACAGAGAGAGAGAGAGACTGGACTGCTTCTGTAGAAAAAAGACAGAAAAAAATGCAATAATATAGTTAAACTATCTTCTTCTTCTGGCTTTTCCCGGTTAGGGGTCGCCACACTGGATCATTTGTCCGCTCATGATTGGCAGTGGAGTTTTACAGTGTTGAGTTGCCAGCCGGGCACCCAACCTTCCACAGAAGGCACACACACACGCACACACTCACACCTAGGGCCAATTTAGAGTGTCCAATCCACCTACTGCATGTCTTTAGGATGTGGGAGGAAACCGGAACACCCAGAGGAAACCCACGCGACCACAGGGAGGACATGCAGACTCCACACAGAAGGCACCCCAGCCGAGAATGGAACCGGAGAACCTCTTGCTGTGAGGCGGCAATGCTAACCGCTGCACCACCATGGCCGCACATAGTTAAACTATCTTAAAAAGGATAAAAGATCTATAGAACAGGCATCAACAAAGATACACTTACAGACTGTGTAAAGTACAGGATTTGCCATGTAAAAATGGCAACTACATAAAACAAGTTACCCTGTTTTAAATAGGAATAGATTTCTTTGACTTTTCTAGTGTTGCAAAACACACTGTACATAATGTCCTATTTTTAAAGGTGACCCAAGAGCTTTGATGTGGTTTAGGCAACTGTAGGACACAACAAATGAAGGAAATACAAACTGTACCAAAATATGATGGATAGACATGCCTAGAAATAATGCTGTAGGTTTAGGAGCTATCACAGATTAAGACAGATACATAGAAATCAGAATGTAGCTCAGAATGACACTATTATATTCAGTAAGACCTACTCTCAGACAGATAAAAGTGCAAGACATGCATTAGTGTCTGAAGTAGATGTGTCAAATGTCAGTGTGGAGGGAAATTGCATGTAGTTACTCCTAGAAATGGAAAGGATAGACTGCAGAGCTGAGTTGGCTAAATATGCATGAATGAATGGATGGATGGCAGTGCTGGATCACAGGGATGCAGGGATGCTGTATGAAAATGATGGCAACATTCACATAATCTCAAAAGGTAAAGAATTTGTTGCATTTAGGGCTCAAGTGAAAATTAACAAAATGTAGTGAGTTGTATTCATATTACAAAGCAAAGCAAATGTATGTATTGCCTACCTTCATACCTCTCAACCTCTGGACAAAGCTATAAATAAAAGTGGAACAAAGGCCCAAAAATAGGGACAATTTTTAAATATTGCTCTTACAAACTTCGAAAGTTGATACAATAACAGGCTTTGTGTTAGCATGGATTTTCAGAAGGGTATGACGTCTGAAACTGAAATATCTGTCATTATTTTCTAACTTCAGTCTTGAATGATTTGTCACTGATTTACCAGAAAACCACCATTTTATGAAAACAGACCAAAAATATGAGGCAAAAATCTGGGCAATCTGTGAAAATCTGTACAGTTGAAAGGTATGCACCTTGTACAATGGGGGAGCCTTAAGAATAAACTGATATAGGATTGTTAATGACTGTATGAATGCAGTTTCAACAAGTGCAGAATTGCAGATAATTCACGTAGTTACTCTGAAAATGATTTTCCACAATCAAAACAAGAAAGTGTTTTTTTTTTCACAGCAGCCTCATTGTATACCCTTACATCTCTTCTTGGATATAATAAGACCATGGTCAAACAGCAGTAATAAAAAGGCAAATGTGACAATTCACTGAAAGTGGATTTCAGCATAACTGTTTGGCACTATCTGTACTTGGAAAAATTCCCTTCAGGGAGGTGTCATGTTCTCTGTGACCATGGAGGTCATACATATAACAAATGCAGTATATTGTTTGCTTCCTTCCTTCCTTCCTTTCTTTTTTCTTTCTTATTTTATCATTTTTTATCAAAGTTTTGCCTTGGGTAATTTATTTTTGTAATGCTTTATTTTGCATTTAGATTTTCCCAGACTGCACATCACAACCAAATAAAACGAATGCGCTTCCTTTTGTGATTTTCCGCATGTAAGGTGCAGTGTACAAGGCAAGATCATTTGCAGCAGAAATTGCAGAAACCAAACAGGATTAAAAAATCTATCAGTGTTGATGTGAAGGTAATTGACTTTCAAGTACTCAGTTTACTTTTTGATAAATGCTGATGATAAAAATACTATGAGAAAGTAAACGTGCCATTTAAAGTTTAAATGTGATTACCCAGTTAAGCCAATTAGCTTTCTTTGGACTGACAGGCCAGTTTAAATGCACTTAAGAGTTGTAACAGATGAAATATGATTGAACATTTACTTAACAAGGCTCCAAAACAGTGTAGACGAATATGTACATGAAAAAAAAATTGATCCCTTCACTAAGAAAACAGCACTTTCTTGATGGAGAGAAACAAGAAATTGACTAGTTTTATCCCTTAGGTTATAAGCAAGTGGCTGAGAAAGGGATTTGCTCTTGACAGGTTGCTACAACATAGGTTAAAGATGTGTGGAAACCTGTACAACAAGTTCCACCCCCATGAAATTAACTGAAAAGGGCCGCCATGCTTGTAACTTTGTTCAAGTATACAAGACATTTAATATGAAACGTGTAAGGTCAGAATTAAAGACCGTTTTACTGTTCTTTGTGCTGTTAATCAGACTGACATGCTTGTGAGGCATTACTCTTTCTGTATGCCTTCAGTTTACAGTTTGGCAACTTCAACCTATTACTACAATGTTAAAGCTAGAAAGATGGCTCAGAAAATTTTGCTTATATTTTTATTTTTATTTATTTAGTTTATCTATGTATCTATGCAAGTATGCATGTATGTATGCATACATGTATCTATCTATCTGTCTATCTAGCTGGCTAGTTATCTCTTTAATTATTTATTTTGCTTGACACAGTACCCTAACATCTGCTGGTTGCTTGAAGAATGCAGTGATTTGTAAGTGCAATATGTATGTCCTAGATTTTTTTATCATAATTCAGGTAATAGAGCTTACCCAGAAAGCTTCTGATAATGTAAAATTATGCTCCCATTGTTCTTAAGTTACAACCTAATTACTTTAAGTCAACTAATAGAAGGTTGCTAACTATAAAAAGATAGAGTTACTATCAAGCTTTGTTAAAGGTTTGCTGAATCTTAGTGCATTGTCAATATACCAGCTATTGGGGTGCTTTGAGATGAACTTACCGATGATTGGTATATTTCCAAAACATCACTTGTACAATTTGTATTTCCTAGTACATTAAAAATAAAACACGTGTCAGCAGCACAGTTCAGTGAATGATGTGCAGGCAGCCTTATAACTTGCTAAAGAATAGTAATATAGTCATTCATCTTTGGCAAATCAGTCTCTTCAAAGCTTGCTCCCTACTCTGTCTACAATGCAAGATGCAATCCTGTAATGCAAAACAGTGTTGTTGTTGCTGTCTTTCGGCTTTTCCCAGTTAGGGGTCACCACAGCGGAACTCCGGTCCGCTAATGATTGGCAGTAGATTTTCACGGTGCCGAGTTGCCAGCTCGATGCCCAACCTTCAACGAAGGCATGCCCATTCACACTTGTCTTTTGGAACGCCACTCGACCCGCGGGGAGGACATGCAGACTCCACACAAGAAGGCACTCCCCGCACACTAGCTGAGAATCAAATGGGAGAACCTCTTGCTGTGGGGCAACAACGCTACCGTTGCACCACTCCGGATCCTGTAATGCAAAACAGTAAAGCCCCAAAATGCATCTTGGCAAACATATCCAAGTTGAAAACTAACATAAAATAGCTAGCTGACATCAGGAAGAAAGTAAGATAACAGCTGCTGCAGCCCAGAACCTAGTGCTCCAATATTCAAGTGCATCAATATATTTTGAAACCATCTTGTATGTCTAAAGCACACAAGAAGGTTGGAACTATATAAGTCTATTACAGGTGACACAGTTCCTTCCTTCCAGTAAGGATGTCCTGCTTGGTTGTGTCCTTCACCATTTCTAGATGTCCAAAAGTCTACAGTAACTGCTGGCAAAGGAATGCGTTTTAGATGCCATCAGCTAATACCCTGAAAATCTATCAAAATAAATAGATTGTACAGTTGAGGTATGTCTATATCGGGTTAGTCAGGCAAACCTGCAGAACACCTTCAAAAAGAGACAGCTTAATTTCATTACTATGACATCAACAGCTTTGTAACACTGAAGCTCTCATCAATCACTGCCAGGTGCTCAGTATACAAAGTGGAAAGAAGCTCAGACAAGGATATCCCTGACAAGTCCCACACTCCAGCCAAAAGAATATGAAAGACATCCATTTGTATTCATTCAAACATATGCCTGTTATATATTTCCCACAATATAATATGAAACTGCTAAGTAGCTTCATTCTACACAAAACAGCAAATAATCCAAAGATTCTTTGATCAAATAGTACCTCTCAATGGTCCACATTTTGCAGAATGTCCAGATTTTTGCCTCATATTTTTGTCTGTTCCTCATTAAATTTCTGGCTTTCTAGCAAGTCACTGAGGAATGAAGACACTAAATCATGATATACATAATGACATACATTTGAAGTTCAGACTTTATATCCTTTAGAAAAAGCATGCTAACAGAAATCCTGTTACTCTAACAACTTTCTAAGTTTATGAGTAATATTTAAAATCTGTCCCTATTTTCCAGCCTATACCCCCTTTTATTTTGGGCTTTGTCCAGATTTCTTCCACTGAGATACTGAGAGGTATGCATCAAATGCCTTTTCTGGTGCATTCAAGATATTATGGTCTCACCCTAATGTTATGGGCATCAGGCTGGTTTATAAACTCTGTGTTTTTAAGGTATGAACTAACAATCTACTTAAGCTGTAATGAACTACGAAAAAGGGTGAAACATGGCATGTCTACAGCAAGCAGGGTTTGGCTTTACTGCACTGAATGCATGAGTGAAGAATTAAGAAAAAATGCATGGGTATTCATAAGTCAAGTGGTTGAAACACTGGTATGTCATTAAGGTTTCACTTGCATACCTCTACTACAAGAGGTTTAAGGTATTACACAGTGAAGACTCTTAACTTTGCCATGTTTTTCTTGTGGTTTTTATTACTAATACATCCCAATCAAACACTTCCTTGCATTTTTAACAGTACTTAAATCAAAAGTACTTGCAAAGTGAGTTTGCAGACTTGCTGTTTGTTATAAGGATATTAACGTAAAAGTCATTAGGTGCAAAGGTTACCTTAATCCTGGTACAAATACCTTGTTCTACAACTGCACCAAGCATATTATTCAGGTTATTGGATTCCGAATCAAATAAACAGTTCCACCTCTACTTTCAATTATACCCCTTCAATCTACTGTCAAATGATGCACCTTCTTCAGCTTGGCAATCCTTCCAAACTTCTCTGCATCCTAACAGCAATCAGATCTTCCCCACCAGACTCCCTAACAGCAATCGTATCTCCCCCACCAGACTCCCTCGCAATAATCAGATCTCCCCCACCAGACTCCCTAACAGCAATCAGATCTCCCCCACCAGACTCCCTAACAGAAATCAGATCTCCCTCACCAGACTTCCTAACAGCAATCAGATCTCCCCCACCAGACTCCCTAACAGCAATCAGATCATCCCAACCAACAGCAATCAGATCTCCTGCACCAGACTCCCTAACAGCAATCAGATCTCCCCCACCAGACTCCCTCGCAATAATCACATCTCCCCCACCAGACTCCCTAACAACAATCAGATCTCCCCCACCAGACTTCCTAACAGCAATCAGATCACCCCCACCAACAGCAATCAGATCTCCTGCACCAGACTCTCTAACAGCAATCAGATCTCCCGCACCAGACTCCCTAACAGCAATCAGATCTACCCCACCAGAGTTCCTCACACACCCCTGTGGTGTGCAGTGTCACCATCATACCTCTCAACTGTACAGATTTTCACAGAATGTCCAGATTTTTGCCTTATATTTTTAGTTCATTTTTCATAAAGTTGCGGTTTTCTGGCAAATTAGTGGCAAATCATTAAAGATTGATGTTAAAAAATAAAGACAGACATTTGAGTTACAGTCTTCATACCCTTCAGAAAATCCATGCTAATGCAAAACCTGTTATTCTATCAACTTTATAAGTTTGTAAAAGCAGTATTTAAAAATTGCCTTTATTTTTGAGCCTTTGTCCCACTTTTATTTAAGGCTTTCTCCATATTTCTTGCTCTAAGTGGTTGAGAAGTATGGTCACCATACATGCTTTCATGCATTCTTTTCCCCACAAACTGAGTCAATAATTGATCTTAGACCAATTTGCCCTGCATGTCCGGACCACTTCAAATACCTAAGAATGTGAAAAATGTTAACATGGTTTGTCTTATAGTAATGTATATGTGCCTATATGTCTTCAGTTATAATTTTATAAAGGTGTTTTAAAGTCTTATTCACTTGTTCCCTGATCTGCCCAGACTCGGCACGGTATGCCATACACCCAGTAATATGGTAGCCCTATCCTGATGATGTACACAATGATCCTGTACTAGGAATGCCCCATTACACGACTGCATAAAATGTCTGGCTGGTGATGCCATGCTAGTCACCTACCATAACGCTATCCCCAGCCTGAGCCTGACACCACTCCCAGAGTAGCCTTCTCAGATACTTACTGCTCTGTTGACAGCACTACAGAGCCTTACTGGCTCTTTCTGAAGACTGAGATCAGTGTGACTTGTGTTTTGTGTTTTATAACATGAGAACAGCGTAGAAATGCCTGTAGCACATACTCTGTGAGAATCTCACTGGCCAGTCATGAATAAACATAGCAACTATGGTAAATGTTTATTTTTACCATTTTTGTATGTTTTTTCAACTAACTGAGCAACTTCAGTTAGCAATACAAAAATATCTGTGCTTTACTTTGAAAAAAAATCAAGAGATATACTAGCTAATATCGGATGAAATGGTGGGATAGTGAATTACTGAAAATGTAAGAAGTCCTACAGAGCAGGGCAAAATGTTGAAGAAATTCTCATCTGTAATTATAAGGACAGAATAGAAGAAGAAAAAAAATTCATTTTTTCCTGTGAAGAAAAGGTAAAGGGGGCGCGAATCTAAAATGCGTTAGTGATGGTTCACGGAGAACCACTGTCAGAAATCTGATAATCTCCCTTTTGAAAGTAAAGGGGTGTTACAGGAATGGATTTTGGTAATAAATTCCCTTGCAGAAAGAAGAATCTAGGAAACACACGTGCAGCTACAAGCCAGTTCCTCTAATTTCCAGCCCAGGGAAGGAGGTGAGGAAGATTCTGTGGGCCAGGCTGGTGGAGGTCACAGATACTCTGGTGTTGCTGATGGCAACAACCTAGTCTTAAAGGAAAATAGTTTCAACAATCCAACTAAAGGCAGTTCTGTGAATGGGTAATCACTGAGTCTACAAAGGGAGTTCTGTGAATATGGTGCAGTTAACCTTTGTTAATATATCTGATAGCATAGCTCATAAGTGAATTAAACATCATAGGATGTGGAATTGTATGATTTGTGTGTTGAACATCCTACCATACTGATCATTCAAGGATTACCCAAAATACATAAGCATTTGTATGACCCACCACTGAGACTGATTATCTCTGGGATGGGGTGGCTCACTGAGCTACTTTGTATCTATGTTGAATCGCAGCTGAAACTGGTATTAGATGCTTCTACTACTGTCTCGAAAGGCACAAAGAATTTCTTGGAATCTGTATTTGTTTATGTAGATGGTGTTGGTAAGTTTGATGATTACTTCTTTGTGACATTAGCTGTATGTTCACTTTTTACAACTATTCCTAACGACATTGGCTTGGATTTTGTTAGGTTGTATGTTGATGCCAACAGTACATGTTCTCCTAGTACTCTTTCTCTTATTGTATTGCTTATGGAATTAATATTAGAGAACAATGTTTTCATGTTTAAAGACATGAATTATTTACAAGGCTCTGGAGTGGCTATGGGTACATCCTATGCCAACTCTTATGCGGACACAGTGATGGCATACTGGGAGACAACTTTTGTACTTAATAATCCATACTTTAGTCAACATATCAAGTACTACAAGTGATTTGTGGATGATATATGTCTCCTATGGACAGCTACCTCTGATAGGCTGTATGAGTTTTTGGATTATTTACATTCCACTACTAGTTTTCTTAAATTCACTATCGAGTTTTCCAAGGATGAAATCAGTTTTTAGATGTTAAATTGATTAAAAGGACAGATAGTGTGGTTGCTAGTGACCTTCTAGAAACATGCATAGAAAAAAATACGCTACTGCAAAGGACCAGCATGCACCTGGGCTACACATTTAGGAATGTGGTTAAAGGACAGGCCATGCAATTTTCCAGGTTGATAAGTAATGAACAACTATTCTCTCAAACTATGAATTATTTTAGAGATGAACTAATTGATAGAGGGTATAAGGAAAGTGACATGACTGGTAAGTTAACAGTGGAAGGAGTAGACAGGAGAAACAAAGGACATCCATATTTTACAAAGCGTTGTATGCAACATAATACTGTTGCATCTAGAGTTTTTAGGCACTCACAGAAAAGTTGTTCTAGATTATATGTTACTTTTACATCAGATGTCTGTCAGATTTGTAACATTGTGAGGAAGAATTGGAATATCTTGACAGTGGATGATAAGATAAGACAAATTGTTGGGAAAGTTCCGTGTTTTACTTTTAAGAATAAAAAGCATCTGAAAAAAGAAGTTATGTACTTACCATAATGTTCCATGTTTGTAGTCCATCTCATCTATATTCTTGCTGGATGGGTTCAGAGCTGATATTCAGCTCTGACTCAGCCTATACTATAGCTCGAGAGATTTTTACTGGCTCGAGGCTAGCCCTTATCCTATGGTGCCTCACGGCAATTCCCCAGATCTAGTTTGCAAGAGAGTAATAAATACCTATCAGGTAATAATAATAAGAAAGAAGCTGTAAAAATACAGGAAGGGATTAGAAACATAATCCATTCCAGGTGGACAATAAAGAGCAAGGTCAGGTGGCCCCAAAAAAAGGTCCACTAGATCCCCCAGAAATGGGAAGGGGGTTGGGGGAGAGACACAAGAATATAGGCGAGATGGACTACAAACATGGAATGTTATGGTAAGTACATAACTTCTTTATGTTATGTAGTCCTACCTCACTGTAATTCTTGCTGGATGGGACAGCATCCCTAGCACCTTTATCCCGGGTGGCTCAAGCGAAGAGACTCTTTCAGCATAGTGGACCCAAAGGATGATCTGTCCCAGGAGGCAAAATCCAATTTGTAATGAGTGACAAATGTATGTGGTCTTGCCCAAGTAGCTGCTGCACAAATAGTATCAATTGGGAGCCTAGATCTAAAGGCGCATGAAGTAGCTACAGCCCTAGTAGAGTGACCTTTTGTTTTTAATGGTAATTGTCTACCAGCTTGTTGATAAGCAAAGGATATGCAATCCGAAAGCCATTTTGAAAGAGCAATTTTTGAAACAGTTAAGCCTTTCCTTTTGTCAGAAAAGGAAACAAAAAGTTGATCAGATTTCCTGAATTCTTTGGTCCTGTGTATATAGAATCCGAGTATCCTGTGGACATCTAGCTGGTGAAGTCTATACTCTGATTTATTAGAGTGGTTTGGAAAAAACACAGGTAGCTCAATGGTAGAATTCCGGTTGTGTTCTGAGCATACCTTAGGGAGAAAGAAAGTGTTTGTCCTAAGAGAGACTCTATCATTGTGAAAGATAATGTAAGGAGATCGAATAGTTATGGCTTGAAGTTTCGAGACTCTCTTAGTCGATGTTATAGCTACCAAGAACAGGGTTTTCCATAACAATTTTAAGTCTGATGACGAGGATGGTTCAAAGGTGCAGGCATCAAAGATGAGAGGACTAAATTTAAGTCCCAGGGTTCTAAAGGTTGTTTTATTGGGGGCCTAAGAAGAAGAACTCCTTTTAAGAAGGTTTTACAGAGGGAGTGTTGCATGATTGCATTTCCCATGAAACCAAAATGGAAATTGGAAATGGCAGCTAACTGAACTCATGAAAAATTGTTAGGAAGGATAAAATGGATTCTAAAGGAGCTGTATATGGATCTAAGCCCCGGTTTGTAGCCCAAAGGGAACACCTTTTCCATTTGGTAGAATATAGTTTCTGAGTGGAAGGTTTATGGGATGAA
Organism: Protopterus annectens; assembly: GCF_019279795.1. Classification (NCBI taxonomy): domain Eukaryota; kingdom Metazoa; phylum Chordata; order Ceratodontiformes; family Protopteridae; genus Protopterus; species Protopterus annectens. The sequence continues at coordinate 341,802,921 of NC_056732.1, forward strand.
ATTAGGATGTGTTTGACCGTTGGAGATAAGGGAATGCACCTGGCTATACGTGGAATTGGAGCAGCCATGCTGTCAATTTGAGGGTGTGGATGGAGGAGTGGAACTGTCCCGATTGATGAATCAGGAGATCTGGAGATGGAGCCAGAATCCATAGTTCCTCCAAAAGGTAGGGCCACAGGAAAGGAAACCAAACTTGTCGAGCCCAGTAAGGAGCAATGAGGATCAAGGAACTCCTCAACTGTCTTGCTTTCTGTATTACCTTTGGGATGAGTGGAAAGGGAGGAAAGGCATAGAGAAGTCCCGGGGGCCAATCATGAACTAGAGCATCCCTGGGTGACATCCCCGGATGGGGAATGATTGCAAAGTAGCTGCTGCATTTGGTGTTCAGGTGAGTGGCAAATAGATTGCAGCAAGGTTGGCCCCATTTGTGAAAGATATCTTTCACAGCCATTGGATTCAGGGACCACTCGTGAGGCATCAGACCTGCTCAGCTGAGTTTGTCCACTATTACGTTGGATTTCCCTGGGATACGCATTGCTATCAGGAAACGTTGAGTATCCATCGCCCATTTCCAAACTCTTAAGGGCTCTCTGCAAAGTGGGTAAGACTTGATTCCCCCTTGTTTGTTTATGTACCACACAACAGACATGTCTGACTGAACTGCAATCGTTCCAGTGGGAAGGGAGCTGTGAAGTGCTTGCAACGCATATAGCACCGCTCTCATCTCCAGAACATTGATGTGTAAGTGGTTCTCGTGGTTTTGCAAAGTACCTTGGACTGTCTTTCCCAGATAATGCCCCCCCACCCTATCTGGGAAGCGTCTGTGGTCAAAACTGCTTTCTCTTGGGGAGGAACAAGTGGACGACCTATGACAAGTTGTTTCATGTGTAACCACCATGTCAGATCCCTTTTGCATGCTTTTGTTACTAATATCTGGTGAGATAATGGAAGGTCTTGCATTGACCATTGTGCAAAGAGCATCCATTGGAGAATCCTCATATGTAGATGAGCAAGAGGAACTAATAAGATGGCGGAAGCCATAGTCCCTAGGACTTGTAGGACAACTCTGGCTTGGACTCTTTGTTTGTTTAATAAGGATCTGATCTGACTGTGTAGAGATTCCACTCTTTCCTGTGTTAGCTTTACTGACAAGGTGGTTGTGTCTATTTCTGAGCCTAGATATACAATATGCTGTGAGGGAGATAAGACTGACTTTTGCAAGTTGACAGTGATGCCTAGGCTGGCGCACAAGGATAGAGTCTCGTCCCTGGTCCTTATGAGTTGATGCTTGGTGGTAGCAGTGAGGAGCCAGTTGTATAGGTACGGAAACACCTGGAATCCTTGACGTCTCAGGTGAGCCATTACCACTGCCATGCATTTGGTAAACACTCTGGAGGCTGTAGTGAGGCCAAAGGGCAGTGTTCTGAACTGAAAATGGCTGGCTTCCAGCCGGAAGCATAAGTGTCTCCTAGAGCGCCTGTCCATTTTGATGTGGTAGTATGCATCCTGGAGATCGATTGAGCACATCCAGTTGTCTTTCCCGATAAAGGGAAATATCGACTGCAGAGTGACCATTCGGAACTTTGATTTTCTTACATGCTTGTTTGAGCCTGCTGAGATCTAGAATTGATCTCCAGTCCCCTGTCTTTTTTGGAACTAAAAAGAATCGAGAGTAAGTTCCGGATCCTACTTGCTCTGCGGGGACTTCTTGGATGACTCTTTTTTGTAGCAACGAGATGACCTCTGATGTTACATGGTCTAGTTGGATGGGTGGTACGTCTAGAAGAGACCGGTTTGTTGGGGGGTTCGGCAATAAAGGGAATCAGGTAACCTCTGGATATTACTGTGTGTACCCAACGATCTTGAGTGATAGTTAGCCAGGCACTTGGGTACATCAATATATGACCCCCGACTGCCTCCAGAGATGGACAGTCGGGCAACCCCTCAGGGTCGATGGAGGGGACGATCAGAGAAAGCTTCTCTGTCTCCCTGATGTTGCGGACCTCCTCTGCCGCGAGGGTGGCATCTTCCATTATATCCTCCCCCTCTGCCCCTGGGGGAGGGTTGACCTTGTGCCTGAGGAAAACCTTCTCAGGATTTGTGGAACCACATTTTCCCTCCTGTATTACCCTTGGGATAGGGTCTGGAAGGGAGAGAGAAACAACTCCAATGGCAGATAAGGTTTATCCTTCCTGCTCGCACCTAGTCAAAGTCTCTTTCACTTGGGGTCCAAAAAGAGATGAACCATCAAAGGGAATGTTAGTGAAGGAAGACTTGAAGGATTCTGTAAAATTACAAAGACGCATCCACGAATGTCTCTTGAGGGCTATTCCTGCTGTGGCTGCCCTGCTCGCTCCATATGCCACATATGAGATCAGCCTCATGGAGGAGTTAGCTATGGAAGTAAGGGTAGAGAGCTGTGTGGAAACCTTGTCCATGTAACCCGGAGCTACTGAACCCTGGGGGGTATCTCCTAACTCTTTGTGGAGATTCCTCTGAAGACGAGTGAAATGAGTCAAGTAATTCAGCAATCTTAGTGTAAATGCCGCTGAAGGAAAAAGTATGCTTCCTGTACCTATCCATCGTCCTGGACTACTTGGATGGATATTAGACGACGTCTCAGGCAATTCCTTCTTGGTGGCCACTGCTACCACCATAGCATCAACTGGAACTCCCTTGCTAAGGAAAGACTTGTCCTCAGGTGCTGTCATAAATTTGTTTGGCCTTCTCGGGATGGCTTCGACTAAATCTGGAGAGGTCCATGCTTTCTACGAAATGACCCCCAAAAGTTTGTCATAAGGTGGTGTCACCCAAGAGGTGGAAGGTCGGTAGCCAAAGGCCTCAAGATACACTGATTCACCCTCAGAAGGGTTAGAGGTCTTCCAATCACCCCTCTGTCTAAGGATTTCTAGGATGTCAGAGAAGGAGACATCCTTAGAGGGAGATCTAGGGGACCATTCTGATTCCTCTAAATCAGTGTCTGATGTGACAGACTCAGGGGAGTCGACATGTTTCCTCTTACATAACCTCTTCCGAGGTAGCTCTCCAGTGGGATAATCTGGGGATGTCTCGGAAGAGGGGGCACCTCCAATGGGGGCTACTTGGGCCTCTGGTTCCCTATGCTGTGGGGGTGGCAGGGGGGGAAGAGGTTGCTGCCTGCTGCTGGTGGGACACAGGTTCCAAAGGAATGGCTTTGGCAGAGGATAAAGCCTTCTCTATAGCTTTGAAAGCCCCCCCCACTCTGAAAAAGACCTCTGCTCCGAGGGGGCAGATGGTTGACCCCTAGCAAGAGGGAACGGCTCCAAAGCAGAAGTGAGAGCCGAGCTGAGTTGAGCCGAGGCCCCAAGAGGGAGGGTCGGTTTGGAAGAGAACCCAGGGTCACTGTACCCCTCAGAGTCGACACAAGAGCGTCTGCTCCCAGAACCCTTGGCTCCAGACTGAGCCATCAAGGATAGAGTAATTGGCTCCAAGGAAACAGGCTGAATCCCTGGAGCTGAAGGGTTGAAGACAGAGGAACCTGACGTAATAGGCTCCGAGAGCGAAGCAGCCGAAGGAGGAACAGTGATTGGTACGGGGGATGGCTCCGAGACCTTTGGGTCTGGAGGGGTTAATTTTCTAGCCAGAGCTGGATCCAAAAGCAACCTCTTCACCACCCTCTCAATGACCTCATCTGATAGGGTCCTGCAGGATCTGGTGGAGACTGAAGGATACCTCCTTCTATCCAAAATAGGAGATCTCAAAATAGGAGATACAGTCTCGATGTCAGGCAAAACCTTCAGTACCAAAGACTGTCTCAGAACCAGTGGAAAAGACTGCATTGAAGATGAAGCAGAGCTGGAACTGGAACTCCTTGGTTCCGATGCTTTAGTCTTTTTGGTCAGCTCCGAAGTCAGGGCCGATGATTTTCTTTTTGAAGATTTTGGAGCTGCCTGACCAAGTTCCAGCTGTTCCTGGAAGGAACTGGTCATGAAACCCCTGTCAATAAGCTTTCTCTTCCTTTCGTTTAACACTCTTGTACTAAAAATGTGATAGAAGGTGCAGGGTTCCTGTAAATGGGCTTCGGCCAGACAATATACGTAACTGGTGTGGCTGTCTGTAAGAGACATTTTCTGTGCACATTTGTTGCATTTTTTGAAGCCCGAAGGGCGATGGTCCTTGTGATCCTTATCTTTAGACATAGTATAAGGAAGAAGAAAAGTTTTTTTTTTTTTTTTTATAACAGTCACACACACACAGGAAGGAAAGTCCCTCTAACTTAAACGGGCACTACGGCCCTCTAATTTAAACGGGCCATACAGTCCTAAGGGGGGAATAGGGGTTGAAAACTTTCAAAAAACAGAAGCACAATACAGAAGAAACTAACAGAAGCACAATACAGAAGAAACTATTAAGATATATATATATATATATATATATATATATATATATATATATATATATATATGACAGATAAAGGTGGTAGAAAAGGACTAAATAAGTAAAAAATCGTTCTACTAGCCAACGAGCCAGTAAGACAAAACCTTGAAGTTTTTGCAGCAAATGAGATCTGGAGAATTGCTGTGAGGCACCATGGGATAGGTGCTAGCCTCGAGCCAGTAAAAAGCTCTCGAGCTTTAGTATAGGCCGAGTCGGAGCCGAATATTGGCTCTGAACCCATCCAGCAAGAATTATGGAGAGATAGGACTACATAACATCATATGTTATGTTATGATCAGACATCAATCTAAAAGGTGACCTTACAGATGATAGGTACTTTTAGCTGCATGAACTGTACAGTTTGTTCTTATGTTGAAAATAGGAATACGTTTTACATCCAGACTCAGGTAGGTTGTTTAGTTTTACTTTGTACACTGACTGTTCAAGTAGGGATTTGGTGTATCTTGCTAGATACAGGAAATCTTCAGCATTTTACGTTGGGAAGACCAACTTCTCTCCCAGAGAAAGAATACATGCCTTTCAGGTTATACATTTAGTGAGTTTTAATAGATGTTTGGGTGATGTCAGGAATAGGTCATAGCAGGCAAAAGTGCGTTGGATCATTACCTGGCAGTCTGACAAAGGCCATGGTCTTAATCAGTGTATTTCTTTAAAACCTCATTTCAGCTCCAGGAGTTTGCATAGGTAATTCCTGATAGGTTATACAGCTTAAATGCATGATTAAATCAGTTATGTGTAGCATTTGCTTAATGGTCTGATGTAGCTATGAAGGCACTTACCTTGTTTTATTTGCATTTTTTATTTTTTTTTGTATGGTGTTTTAAGTCTGGATTAAATCATTTTTAACCTGCACAGTAAGGCTGGGTTCCAGTCTGCTTCTTTTGCTGTTTTTATCATAGGATTTGGCCCAACATCATGAAGTGGATATGGAACTGACTGACCAGAAGCACAAAGTGGCAGTTTAGGAGAACTGTCATAACAGAAGCTACTACACAGTGGTGGGGAATGTTTTGTTTACTAAGTTTATATCAGGTATCGTACTGGTATTAGACACCAAGAGCATCGTACATATTGAACACACCTGGATCAGTGCAGAAGTAACAGACATTCTATCTAAGGCATACAAAGTTTTGCTATAGGAGCAGACAGGTGGCAGCCAAAATTTAATGCAAACTTGTGCAAGATTATGCATTTTAGGAAGGAAATCTGTGCTGAAACAAATACACCTGTAGGAATGGGTATATGAAATGATAATACAGGAAAATAATGTTGAAAGAGCAAGCTAAGATATAGGGGGTACAGTTATTAGCATACATTTTATAAATGAAAGTCAGATTTCTATTTTAGTGGACACTGGTAACGATAAATGTGGTGTACAATGTCCACACATATCAAAACTGACCAGAATGGTCTTATGTGTGAAGTGCAGCTACCAGAAATGATAAAGGGTATTTTGGGGTATCTAGGCATATACACATTAGAAGAGAGAAGAGAAATAAGATATTATGTGGACATACAACATTGTTAAGGAGTATTCATAAATGTAGGGTTGAAGGGCATGAACAAAGTGAAGAGGCCATGGGTGACACCTGAAATGGGATCTTTCCAAATGGGCATTAAGGAGTACCACTTCAAATATTGGGCTATGGAATCCTGTAATACATTATCAGGGACAGTAGTATAGTATACCTCAACTGAAAGTTCAAAGAAACTTAGGATAGATAAATATGGACTGGTCCAAGCTAGGGCAGGAGAAGTTTTTAAGTACTAGCTACAACATTTAGCTGGGCTTTGAAGATCAGTAGGCTAAGTTTTTCACTAAATTACCTATTTAAACCTTTTCCTTTGGAAGATCATGAATACTTTGTTCCTGAGCTTCTAATGTTGATTACTAGAGATCTCTGTATATCCCCAAAAAGTACAGGCACTGCCTAAAACAGAAGACTCGGTGTTGCCCTTCTACAGCAGATTACTTGGAAATACTCCCACTGTTTCAACAAGAGGTGGGCTTGGCATTGCCTGTTCAGTGGTTCTCATAACTCTGAAAACTGTAATAGTTTTAGTACACCAAAGATTTGGAAGGGCTTTTCTACATATAAAACATTATTTTAAAGAAACAGTAGGTTTGTGAAATGTTTCAGACTTCTGTGAGTAAGCTGCTTCTGACCAGTGCTCATTGCTCTAATAAGGACTGGTCATCCTTTTTTTTCTCAGACTTGTTTTACTAACTGATTGGTATTAATAGGAGGAACCTGAGTGTTTCCACCAACTCTTATTAGATAAAAATGACTTTAGATAGGAAAGGCCTTTCAGTGGACAGTAAATAATCAACTATAACTTCCATCCAATAGTGTCAAGTCACATCCAAGCTCTATAATGATTCCATGAACAGCTGCCATCATCCGCAGACTCTACCAAGCAAACAGTGAAAGGAAGTACATTGGTTGGCCTTTCGTCTGAATCACATGCACACTGCACATACACCTGAAGACAATTTAAGAACTGCCACATCTTTGGGATGTGAGAGGAAAACAGTTTCCCAAAGGAAACAGAGACAAACATAAAGGGCAATGTGCACTTTCCAGTCACTCCACATTGAAGATAACACAGCAGAGAGCTAAACTGGAGAACTTTCTGTTTGGAAGTGGCAATGTGACTCACTACACCACTATCTCACCTCAACAGTAATTAGTAACTACTAGGTGGTTGGAGACTACATATCTCCATAAATACATTTAATAATTTCTTAACTGGTAAGGAAACTGTTGCTTAGTTCCCTTTTGTTCTCTGACCTAGGCCACAATCACAAGGAGAAATACAATATACAATATACAATTTAAATGGACAATGTAGAGAAGCCAGTCAAACAGCATGTTTTGGGATGCAGGAAGAAACACTCTATAAAGACAGTATATATATACA
>NC_056732.1:341812779-341840279 GCF_019279795.1 Protopterus annectens
AAAAGCTTATAAAATTAAACTAAGAGTCAAAATACAAGACATTGTGGCAGACAGGTGTAATCCTGTTGGTGTTCCACCATTGTGATATTACACTAGAATGGTGCAGTCGTAAGAAACCTGCGCCTAGTTGGTAGCAAAACAGAAACTCAGACAAAGGGCATAAAATAGTTATACATATGGTGTCTTAACCATAGTGTATAAAAATAACAAAGGGAATGGAATAACATAACTAAACCAATGTACAGTACAAATTATATAAAATATAAAAGTATATAATGTAACTGTGCGGGAATCTATCAAATCTTATGTAATTATAAATGGATATTTGTGTGTAATATAAAAATACAAAAACTACAAATTGTAACTATTAAACATGTAAGTTTTAAAAGTAATAAATAATATGAGGGCATACAATTATCTCAAAATCTGCCATTCCAGTTCCTTGTAGCTGTGGGACTGAAGTTGTGTGGAATATGGTCAATGGCTATAAAGTGAAACTTATGTCCAGTGTACATCTCTTAATGGCATACATGTGTTGGTAAATTCTTTCTTTGAGTTTACGGTCTGTTTTACCAACATAGTATGCCGGACAGCTGTCACAGGTAGCTAGATACACAATGGACTTAGTCTCACAGGTGATTTTGTGGTGGATGCTGTATTTTTTGCCATTTAACTGAAACGAGTTGCCTGTCTTTAAACAACTGCACCAGTTACAATGACCACACATAAATGTGCCTTTCTGTTTAGAGAATATATCAACATTCTTATGTTTCTCTAACAAGGCTTTCAAGTTGTATCCTCTCCTGTAAACTAAAAGGGGCTTGTCACCTAATTTCTCTAATAATAATTTGTTACTGGTGATGAAGTACCAGTTCTTAAATATAATAGAACAGACATGGTTGGAGTCTGTGCTATACGTTGTAATAAAACTAGTTGAGTACTTTTGGGTTTCATTGCTAGTTTGCGACAAAGAAATAGGTTAATCTGGCTGTGATACCTCAATGAAAGAGGTAGGGGCATCAATAGGCACTACATAGTTGTTATCCAAAAGAGGTTTGTAAAAACCCCCCACTCTCTTGTTTCTAACTTCTGATGTTAATTCTTGGATTAATGCTGCAGGGTAATCACGACTACTGAACATGTCAAACAGTAGTTGGCATTCAGTGTCAAAATGAGAGTCAGTGCTGCACATCTTAGCCGCTCTGATAAGCTGTCCCTTGACTATTGATCTTTTTTGCTTAAATGGATGTTGGCTGGAAAAATGGAGAAAGGAATTACAATAGGTTGGTTTCCTGTAAATTGAAGAAGACAGGGAGCCATCCATTGTGTTTTTTTCCTGCACCATTCTAGTGTAATATCACAATGGTGGAACACCAACAGGAGTACACCTGTCTGCCACAATGTCTTGTATTTTGACTCTTAGTTTAATTTTATAAGCTTTTAATAATTCACAGTTTTTAGTGCTTTTTATATATATATAAAGAGAGAGAGAGAGGGAGAGAGAGAGATGTGTGCCTGTGTGTGTATGTGTGGGTGAGTTACTGGCCTTTGATTAAAAAGGCAGTTTGTAAAAAGAAGAAGAATTCAGTATACCTGATCTGACTGAAAATCAGCTGAGCCATTGTTACTTGCTTTTATCTGTTAGATTGCTGTATAGTGGGGATGGGGAAATTACCCCTTCCTCACTGTAGTGCAATGCCAGAGTTGGCATTTATAACTGGCAGATGCTATGGCTTGCCTTCTGACAAAAAACATGTTTTGTGATGCTTTTTTGTTTATTTGATTATTTGTGGTTCATGAATTTATAGTCAATCATTTGTGGTTTGTTGTTACTACAGTTGTAAATAGATAGATAGATAACATAGATAGACAGACACAGATACATTATATTCTGAAATGTTGAATGTCACAGTCTTGAATATAAAATATGTGATCTTATGCTGGTGAATCCAAAAATATAAACTTAGTGGAACAGACTCTACCATGGGCCCTTGAGGGGGACAAGTACACTTCCGTGCAGAATTTAGTGGTCAGTTAAATGGGAGTCGAGAAAATGTATTTAGTTAGTCCTGTACTGACCAAACAGCATTCAGCAATTTTACCTCCACTCATAAGGTAGGTTATGCAGCATTTTGTTGAGTTGTGCAAGCAAGTGGGGGATTAAGTTTAGGATGAGGGAGTTGGACAGGAGTTTAGGTTTAGGAAGTAGGAGGGAAATCTCAGGGTTTGGAAACAGGATAGGAGTCCTGTGGTTAGGGACCGATCAGTGAATTTAGGTTTAAGGACTTTGGATGAATTTTAGGGTTGGGAATGATCAGTAAATTTAGTTTTAAGGAGTGGGAGCAGAGATTTAGGGCTAGGGAGTGATTACAGAGTTTACATTTAGAGAACAGAGGGGGAGTTTTAGGGCTAGGGAGTGATTACAGAGTTTACATTTAGAGAACAGAGGGGGAGTTTTAGGGCTAGTGATTACCTGATCTGATTGAAAAGAGGGGAGTTCAGGGCTAGGGAGTGATTACTTGCTTTTATCTGTTAGATTGCTGTATAGTGGGGATAGAGTTTACATTTAGAGAACAGAGGGGGAGTTTTAGGGCTAGGGAGTGATTACAGAGTTTACATTTAGAGAACAGAGGGGGAGTTTTAGGGATAGGGAGTGATAGAAGAAATTAGGCTTAGGAAGCAGAAGGGGAATTTTAGGATTAGGGAATGATCGTGAAATATAGGCTTAAGGAGGAGGACGTTTTAGGGTTTTATTCAGGGTTCAGGGAGGGCTATGTATTGTGGTAGGATCGGTTTGTAGGAAGGTTATGTAATTTGAGAGAATCAGGTTAGATGGACGTAGGTCAGGTGCTATTTTTGATGGGTTTTAATAGCTTTTGATAGGCTAGGATTCAATGACATGTTCATCAGTGTTCATTGTAATAATATAGATCCTTGATATATAGTATCTATCTACAGATACAAACACACACACACACACGCACACACACACACACACACACACATATATATATATATATATATATATATATATATATATATATATATATATATATAGGTCTACCCACGTTAGTTGAGTACCCCTTATGTTGATCTCAGAATTGACCACAAAAGGATAACTAACCAAACATCAACACTCAATCACTCCTGTGCTGAGAAAAAATGTCTGCATATGCAATTATTCAAACAAAATTAAAACAAATATTTCTTTCAGGGCACGCCCTCTTGCTCCCACCATGTAGGTTGCTGCCCCCCCTAATTCTATATACTAATTCCGACATCACACAATCCCCAGGAAAAGGGAATATTCCCTTACCTGGGGATTGTTGATCTCACACACCTATCAATCATCTGTTTAGTCGACCAAATGCGAACAATTAAACAGATGTTGACCAAAGTCAAATTAGACGAAATGCAGAACTCTCAGACAGATAGATAGATATAGATAGAGATATAGATAATATAGATAGAGATTTACTATGAAAGTGCTGAAACACAAAATCCTGAGTCCATAATATTGAAATACAAAACCAATGAAGACCTCAGTATCAAAAAAAGTTAAATATCGAATCTCCCTATCAATGTGAACCCAGTCATAAGTGCTAACATGGGTCTTGCAGAGGAGTAGACCTAGAGACGTGTGTTAACAGGAGCCCTCTAGAGGAACAAGTCCTGGGGTCCAATATTATACAGTTTGGTCTTTTGATCTTATGGTTTCAAGAGTCTGTGTTTCAACATTTTTATACTAAACCACGCATACATAGATATCTTTATATATATATATATATATATATATATATATATATATATATATATATATATATATATATATATATATATATGTATGTGTGTGTGTGTGCGTGTGTATAGCTATCTGTCTATCTGTTTTGTGTATGTGTAGTATGTACATAGATGTGGTTATTTATTTGTTAATTTATTTAAAATGTCTTTTAGGGTTGAATACTGATCCCCATGGACCAGTTTTAGTTTTAGCCCAGGAGAATAAACTCAAGCAAGTAGCAAAAAACATGGTGTTTGAAAACTATATACAAAAGGAGAAAAAGTGATATGTCTAGTAAATGCAAAGACATATCACATTTATGTCTACAATTTATTTATTTATTGGCATTTGATTACTGGGAAAGTCCAGCTGGGTAGGCACCTATTTTCAGTGGAGGCCTAGGGTGTAAAGCTCCAAAGTATTATAAAAACATTTTAAGAACAATAATTTACAGTCTTTAAAAATAATATATAAACATCTACAGTTTGAATAATTATACCAAATTTGATATAATGTGAAAACATTGGTTAAGAATAGATGCAAGTTACATGACAATGATTTAATATTTAGAGAAATTTTAGAGAAACTAAAGAAAGTTAGTATGATACAAACAGGAATTGCAATATGAAGTGAGAGAGAAAAACAGGGTTACAGCATATTTAGGTAGAGAGTCAGGAGAGAGAAATTGATAGAATAAGGAAGTGAGTGAAGAAAGGAGAGCAGGGTGGTGTAAAGTATCAGTAGGTACTTGTTCATATTTAGGGATAAAGTTTATAATGTGGTTGAGCAAGAAAAGTGCCGGATTTGACTAGGAAGTCTTTCAGAATGGTTTTAAATGATGGGGGGGGGCTTTGTTTTACATGGATGGGGAGCCTCTTCCAGAGAATGAGAATTCTCTGAAAAATCTCTCTCTTTAACACGTTCTATTTATGCTGCAAGCAAAATGTTGGTCTTTAGATCTAGTAATTCTGATACTGTTTATTTTGCAGATGGGCAAAAGGTTCATCATAGTGGGGTCCAAGGATGCCTTGTGTGCCAGGCATGGATAACCTCCCAGTAGTCTGCAGGAGACTGAGTACAAAGATAAGACTTTGAGGTGACTCACATGCAACATTGTGTTTATGCTCTATATTATTTTTGTAAGGAAACTTTGTTCCAGTAGCTGCATGTGTCTGGGTAGGCACATACTGAAGGAGGCATTATATTCAATAATGGGTCTGGTGAGGGCCAAATACAGTGGTACAGTGACTTCCCTGGACCTCGATGCCATGCCCTTAGCAACATAGAAGGATTTCCTTACCACATTTGACGTGTTGGTTGAAGGTCAGGTTACTGTCTACATGTGTTACCAAATTCCTGACTAGTGGATCAGCTTTTAGGGGTGTTTTATTGAAGATATAGTTTCCAGGGATGGCTGACTTCCCAAAAGGTGCTATAATGCATTTCCTGGCACTGAGTTTTAAGCCATGGCTTTGGCACCAGTCATTTTTCTATATTAAACTCTCTTGTAAGATGTTTGCATCTTGGGGGGATTCTATGACTACTTCCAGACTGCAATCATCTGGGAACTTGGTCAGCCAGAGGCATTTCACATTGGCCTTGACTTCTGAGAAGTAGATGCCAAAGAAGAGCAGTCTCAGCATGGAGCCCTGACGGGCTCCATGAGTGACTTACCTCTTTGTGGAGGTGGTCTCATTAATCCTAACTTCATTGGCCCTATCTGTGATCTAGCTTGCTTTCCAGTGTGTTATATAGCGGTTTATGCCTAATTCTGTAAGTTTGTTAACAATGCCATAGTGAAGTATTGTATCAAATGCCTTAGCCTGGTCAAGGTAGGCAGTATACACTATTTTACCCTCATCCATTGCCTAGGTAAACTTAAAAGGTCCACCAGGTTCAGTAGTCATGGCCTTCTGTTGACAAAGCCAAACTGGGATGGATCCAGTGTCTGAAGGTCTCCTATGTCTTTGTTGATCATTTCCATGATAATCCTTCCCACGGCTTTGCATATAAAACTAGTCAGACTAATTGACCTGTAATTTCTGGGATCTGTTGATGGTCTGCCATTATAAAGGGGAATGACCATTGTAGTTCTCCATTCTCTTGGCACAAAGCCGGTTTTGAGACTACAGCTAAAGAGTAGCTCCAACAGCCCTGATTAGACATATTTTATACTTTTTAGGAGACATCCCAGGATATTATCAGGGCCTATTGAGGTTGTGTTCTTAGCCTTAGCATGTGCAGCCATGACATGCTCTCCATTTATAGCTGGAGGGGTTTTGTTTGAAGGTATTTCTTGGACAGGTGAGTGGGGAGTGAAGTTACAATTGAATTTGTCAGGCAGTAGATTCACTACATCACCCAGCTCAGAGAATATGGTATCATTGCCCACTAGTTCAGCACACTGAGTGCTGTTTTTGAAGTTTCTGACATAGCCGGAGAAGGCTTTATGGTTTAGCCATGATTATTTTTCTTTTGAGGTCAAACCTGTTTAATTTGGGATGTCACCAGGGTGGTTTGTTTTTTGGGGTTAGTTTTGGGCTTACTTGTGGTAGGTGCAGCAGACTCTATGCAGCCATTGACAAGATTGTACAGACTTTTTGTGAACAATTCTGCATAGGCTGCTGTGTTCTCTGGGTTTGGAGGGCCATTGCTTTTTGATATACTATCGCTTCATAAAAGGTAGTTTGCCTTGGAATAGTTCCTAACTGTTACTGGGTTTACTGGGGTTACTGAGTTGATTTTGATTTCAAAGGAGTCACTATTTGGGTTGGACCTTACCAGGGAAGATGTTACATGGGGGGGGGTTTGAGTACAAGCTCCAGTATTTTGGAACCTGTAGTGGGCATATGCACTAACTGGTCAAGGGTGTTTGTATTTACAAAGTCCAGGAATCACTCTGCCTACAGATTTGAGGCTGTGTAAGATTCCCAGTCTATAGAGGGGTAATTAAAGTCCTCCACGAGTAAGGTGTTAGGTTGGATGATGAGTGTCTCTAGTAGGTCTAAATATGCACTAAGAGTTTTATGGGGCCCTGAGTGTGACCTATAACTTTCTAGGATATAGTACAGGATTTTATTTATAGTGATTTGCATGCGGAGAAACTCCAAAATGTCATCTGGTTTGACTAACATAGAAGTATGATTGTTATTGATGTCTATTGAGACACCTTCATATTTTGCAGCTGTCTGTGCACCTACTGGCCAAAAAGTGTAAAAGGCACTGAAACCTTAGACTGTCAGGGTACTCTCAACGGCTTTAAACCATGGCTCAGTAACTGTATAGATGTTTATGTTCTCTAGGGTAAGGAGGGCTTGGAAGGAGTGTAGTTTTTTGTTTAGCTTCCTGGCATTGAGCAGTAACACTTTGAGGTTCATTACAGTTAATTTTGCTATGTTGGTAGTTTTTTTCAGTCGGGAATTGCTCAAAAAAAATTTGCCACATTATTATAGCACTGTTCAAGTTTTGCTTTTTGTCATGCCTGGAGGTTAGTATGGATGGGAGCACCATAAAGACGTGAGGGGAAGAGGTAAGTACAGGCAAGTGTCGTTTTTGCTTTGTTGGTGAGAAAGTTTTTGGCTCTGCAAAGGATCCCAAGTTTTTGGTAAGTTTTTTATGCAGGTCAGACTTAAGATTATCATCCACTATGACCTCTGATAATTTTCTATGAGAAGTGACTTCAATGGTTGTATTATAGAGGATTTTAAATTTTGTTTTTTCATGTGATGAATTTGGGAAAAAGTAGTTTGTTTCTTGGAGATGAGAATGAGTTGTGACTTACAAAGTCATGTTTCAGTGGCTATTAGAGCTTCCTGAGTAGTTTTTTGGAGCTGTACCAGGTTGTCTGATATGCATATGAGTATGGTGCCATCTGCTTGTTGTATTAGGAAGGCCTGCTGTGTGAATGTATGGAGGGTGTTGTTGAGAATGTTAAAGAGGAGCAGATGAAAGACTGAGCCTTGTGATACACTGGTGGTGACTGGAAGGTATGGAGAGAGGGTGGAGTGCAATTTTACTGACTGATACCTATTGGACAAGTAGCTTTTGAACAATTGAAGGGTGGACTGAGAAAGACTTAATGAGAACATTTGAAGTAGAAACTTGTATGACAAACTGTCAAAGGTTTTAGACAAGGCTACAAATGAGAAGTTGACTAGTTTGCCATTATCTCTAGCTTTATTGACTGAATCTATATAGGTTAGAAGTGCAATGTTAGTACTCTGGGATGAATCTAAGCTATGTTGTCTGGGGGATAGATGTTCTCCCTCAGGAGATACTTTAGCAATTGTTTTTGAATACATTTTTCAAGTATTCTGGCGAGAGCTGATAAAATTGCTGTAGGTCTAAAGTTAGTGATGCCTTTTGAATTTCCCCCTTTGTGTAGAGTGATAATGTGTGATTTTTTTTCTAGAGATTGCAGATGTGGGATTCCCGGACTGACCTATTTATAAGGATTGAGACAGGATAGGCAATGCTATTGGCTGCTATTTTAATATATCCATTGGAAGGACATTTGCTGAAGTAGAGCATGGTTTGAGTGTGTTTAAGTCTAGTTTTATATGGTATGTGGGCACAGGTTTGAAGGTGAAAATACATGTGGTGATATGTGGCTGTTGGGTCGGGTTGGGATTAGAATGCTATGCTAGCTATGAAATAAGAGCTGAATTCTATTGCAGTATTGAATGGTGAGCTACTGGGAGAGGGATTAGGGTTGAATTTTTGGCTGAGATGTAAGATTTCTATAATGGCCGACTAGAATTTTTTAGGGTTGTGTTTACTCTTGTTCTGAATCTTGGTATAACGTAGTTTGTTTGTCTTTATTTATTTGCTTTTTAGTACAGTTGCAGAAGATTCTGAAGTTTTCACAATATTGTGGTGTTTTATATTTTTACCATGCTTTCCATGCTGTTTCTTTATCCTGCAATAGCAATCTACTCGTTTTGGAAAGCCAAATTGCATTATTTATTTTTAGACACTTCCTACTAGGAGGTACAAGGCTATTTAGGATATTTAGGAAAGTTGTATTGAACTCATTAACAGCATCATGTAAGTGGAGGATTTTAGGATGTTCCAGTTAATAGATAATAGGGTAGTAATGGATATTTCTGGATTAAACTTGGACAGGTTGCATTTTGTTTTATAAATATGCTATTTAAGTGGATGGGTGAGGCCTCTGGTTGTATAGATTGAGAGATGGTCAATAAAAGAGTCTGACCTGTGGTGGTGAATTTACTAGGCTTTGATTCTGGGATCCAGTCTAGTAAGGAATTTGTCTAGCTGTAATGCATACGGTTATTAATTAGTCATTTCAAACTGTATAAGTTCATGCTAGATATAGGTAAGTTAGAGGCTATGTTCAACCAATTGATATTGACATCACCTAGTAATATTTTTCTTGTGGCATTGTTATGGATATCCAGTACAGGATATCTTCCTGTGTAGCTGTATTGCTACCAGGATGAATATAAAGGACAGCAGTACATATTTCTTTATATTGGTTTAATTTCAGGAAAGGAATAAGAAGCTCTGTTGAATCCAATTTTGGTATTGGTTAGTTGTAGGAGGAAATGTAGTAGTTGTTGGGAAATATTCAAGAAATACCCCACCTTTCCTCTTCATACAGTCATTATGGATGATATTATTGGGTGTGGGGGTAATCTTGGAGTTGTTTATGCTGGGTTTAAAACAAGTTTCGGTTACAGTGAGAATACCAGGGTTGTGATGGGTAATCCAGGCATGACGTTCAGTAGTTTCGTTTGTTATACTTTTAATAGTTGTGGTGGCAAAAGTTAGATTACCAGGGTTGTGGGATGACTATTTGGGGTTAGATTAGAGTATGGAGGTGAATTGTATTGATGTTGGTTATGACAGGTGGGCACAGGATTAAGATGCATGTCTACTGCTGGGAAAATTTCAGTATATTGGGGTACTATTGATTCTTGTTTTTTTTGAGATGGAGAGTATTTTTCCACTTAATTTTATTTTGATTTGGATTGAAATAGAGTTAATCGGTCTGTATTTGGGATAAATGTGAGGAGTGTCATTAAAACAGGCACGGTGTGAAGTGTAGAGTGTTTAGGGAAGAAGTGTGGATAGGTGGCTGGGACAGACTTGGAGAGATGTTGAGAGCTATTATTAAGTCAAGGTAGGTTGTCAGATGGCTCAGTAGGAGGAGAAGAATAGGGGAGAACCTGAGGATTAGTGTGATTAATTATAGGGATCTGTACTTTATTGATGGCAGCTAGAGGGAAAGTAGGAATCAAGAAGGAGGCAAGACTTTGCAGAGCTGTAGGGTATTTAGTGTTGGAGGAAGGTAAGTAGGAAGGAAAATATGTTCTGTGAATGAAGAGAGTTAGGTTGTCCTTGTATCTTCACTTATGTTTCGAAAATGCATAAATGCTTGAAATAGAGGGGTTTGAAAGGCCAGAGTATGAGGAAGTAGTTAAGATAGGAAGTAGAGAGGTTTTATTTGGGAAAAGAAGTTGAAATGTAAAATATATAGGTAATGCTGAGTATGAATGGATATAGTGCAAAGCAGTATGGGAGGGAAACAGGTTGTTGGGAATGATGCTAAATGTTACATGGAAGTTGGGGAATAGGAAAATGAAAACAGGAGTGTATGTGTGGGGAGGGTTAGGAAATGCATGCCTTTGGTGAAATATGTTTGTGGGAAGTATAGCGGTATAGGAAGACAGGACAGGTTGGAACTGGAGGTAAGGTACTGAGCTTCCCACCTTTATGCCACTTACAGAAAGCAATCAGTTTATAGCTGTGCACAGCAATTAACAAGGAAGCACAAAGTGGAACAGGGTTCTTCCATTTACTGAATGCAGAAACCAGGAATCTAGGGAGACTAAGCAACTGGCATATACAGTGTAATCTATTGGCCAAGAGAAAGGACAGTGCCCAACTAAATAAGTGGGTTTTAAGAGTGCAGGGACTACTCCTTTGGGGGAATGTCACAACCCGTTTCCAGCACAAGGTAGGCACATATTTGATTAAAGTTAATACCCAGCAAGGCTCTTCATGTTAAGTTTGCTTACATTGCGCAATGACAATACTCTCAGTGAAAACTTTAGCAGGGTTGGGCCTTGCGGTAGAACTCCTGCAGTATCGGGGTCAGGGAAGGATCTAGTGACCCCAGGCTCTGAAATGAAGAAAAGAGAAAAAAGTCTACTAAGCTGTAATATTATATAGGGGTAATAAAGTTAATGCTTATTTCCATTGATGGAGAAAAGTCCATAGTGAGTCAGAATATGGGATATTGCAAGAGTAGAGACATGGTAACAAAGTTTATGAATGCGTGGTCAAAACAGGTTTAGCAGGAGGTGTACTGTTAGAGAACCATGGTAATACAGTGTATAGAGCTGTATAGAGCAAATTATCACAACAAAGTACTACATTGCTAAGCATAGTATAAAACTATCACCTTGTTAACATTCATTGTGTTAACAAGTACGCCAAAACAGTGTTAATATACACTAAAACACCAGCAAATGAAATTACATGCATACTTGTTAAAGGGCACAGGCTCAATATACATAAAGCTTATTTGACATAAAAGAAAGTGATGCGAATACAACTTAAACTGATAAAAACTACATAAAAGTATTCAGTCAGATACTACTAAATGTGTGTGGTTGTGCAATTGATACTGCTACAGAAAATATTGTTAGGGGAAGAAAACATTTTGGGGAATAGACTTGTGAAGGCATTTGCACTTAGCAGCTTCAAGTAGATTTTTAAGTTTTTTTCTGTAAAATGTGTGAGGATTCACTCCCTTTTAGGGAACAAGGTAAGAACCTCAGCTGTATATGATTGTCTGTGTTGATGTGACATTTTGACCCCATGTGCTAAAATGGGAAAAAGAGTTGTGGATGGATAGATGGATGGGCTTCCCAGAGTTTGGGTACTAATTTAGAGAAGCTGTGTTCGCTGCATGTCAATTTACTGTGAGGAGATACAAGTGGTGGTACATGAGTGTATATGAACTTGTGACTATAATATGTATTCTTAAAGGAAAACCTGTGTGTAAAAATTTCCATTTTGAGAAGTTTGAAAAAGAGGAATCCTAGTAGTACAGATCTGCTGTTTGTTGCACTGTGAGACATTTAGCTTCATCTAAGACTGGGCTTAGTGCTCTTAACTGGGGGCAAGAGAAATAGACCTGCAGATATGACTGAATGCTGTCTGCAAGGATAAATATTTCTTTCTTTCTTTTTTTCTTTTTTGTTTTTTTGGGGCACATGCAAAGAGATGGAACCTATATTCAAACTCGGTTAAAATAATTCCATTAACAATAGCTGTTCTTCCATCCTGTGACAGGGCATACAATATTTTATAGGATCAGAAGAGTAGTTTATTTATTTTTGCTTTTGTTTTTGCCAAGTGAAACTGAGAGCAAGACTTTGCATCTAGCTCAGTGAGTGTGCACAGCACTACACCATGCTATATCACATAGCTTGTAATTCAGAAAGACACGTCTGGGTGCATGGCTCTACAATATTGCTCCTTGAGTAGACTACATTTGTAGCCATGGCTTCTTTCTCAGGTGATGACCATAGGACTCCTGCATGGTGTGCTACAAAGAGCAGGATTTTCCTATTCCTCCTGCACAGGGGCTATAGAAAGTACCTGCTGAGGCAGTATGATGTCCCTTTAAAAAGGCTGGTGCCAGTTCGACCTGACATGGCTGTTGTGTGATACCACAGGCAATATGCATACAGGGGGTGCAGTGCAGGCATCACTATGATGATCTGAGGGTGTGTGACCCTGGCCAGGTTCACCACTGAGAAGCAGAGGTTCAAGAGAGATATAGCGAGAGATCTATGGCACATTTGTTCTTTCATGTCAGTTATATTCCACTGTGTTATGTGCTGACCACTGGAGTTAGCAGCAATTTCTTTGTATTACAGCTACTGAGGAGCATGTTATAGCTGTCTGTCACAGATGGTGGGAGTGCTTCTCCTGGTTTACAGCCACTGAGGAGCATGTTATAGCTGTCAGTCACAGATGGTGGGAGTGCTTCTCCTGATAGCATGGTGTGCATGTGTTGGATAGCCTTTCTGTGAACAAACGCAATGATGTTCATATATTCTGTGACAATGCTTTCAAAGTTCATAACTCCCACCCATTCTATCTAGACTGCTAAAACAGCCTACCAAATCTCTCAAAGTATAAAACAAATACACTTTCTAATCACATGGTATTATTCATCTCTAAAAATTTTTACATATACAAGGCCTTATGCTGGTATACCATCCTACTCTTAATCCCTTCTCTACTCTTCCTATTATATATATGTCTTACCCCTCTTTTGGCTTTATCTTTAGATAAGGATAGCAGATTTCTAGATGTACCTGGACCTTGTTTTATCATTACTACACAACTTTCTCATACTGTAGACTAAATATGAATATTTTTTTCTGCAAAATGTTAAATGAATGTAACCAACTGTAAATTGTTTTTCTCTGTAAAACGTACACTGAATGTAACTAAATTTATCTTGTATTCTCTGTTAACATGTTTATTAAATATAACTGGAGCTTTTCTCCTCGGGTCTCCACTGAAAATGGGTTTCTAACCCAGCTGGACTAACCCAGTCAATAAATAAATAAATAAATAAATAACTAAAATGCCATCCTTGTCGACCTTCTATGTATTGTTTTTAGTTTTAGTAAGCCATGGGGTGACCTTACCCTAAAGGCTCATATTTTTCATTGGCAATAACTTATTCTGGATGAGTGACAAAAGATTAAACAAACCAAATAATACCAATATGGGGTCTTTGCAGTTGTAGAGTGCATTCTAAACTATTGTAAGTAGCTCTGTGCAGAAAATGCTAGATGAATCAGGAACATTCCTGATGAGTAAAATTTCTGGAGATACTTTTCTAACCTTAAGTGACCAGTACATATAATAGGACAATGGTCACTCAGAGTATTAAGAAGTATCTGCATAGTGTGTAGATTGTCTGCTATGTTTGTTAGAATGACATATTTTCAGGGAAAAATGTTTGATGAGTGGGCTGGTCTACTTCCATCTTTGAGTAATTCATGAAGGTGGTGATTGGAGGCAAGATGGAAATGCATTTTTTGTGACGTCCTTGCCAATTTATGTTCAGATCACTATGAATAATAACCATGTTGTTTTTTATACATTTAGTAAGGTGTTCAAGGAAGACATTAAAAGTAGCAATATAGGTAGGGGTGGTACATAGATAACTGCTATAAATATTTTGGTGTGAGATCCTAGGAGAACCTACAACTTTAACTAGCTAGGGTCTTTTGTCAGAGGAAGTACTAGACATAACAATGAGTTTTGGACTAAGGTTTAGGCATGCTGTTAGAGGTGCTTTGATTGACAGAAGTTTAGTCATATAGATATAGGAAGGTTTTCTTAGAGGTACCAAATATATGAAGTAATCATTCCATAAAATAGGCTGTTACTGTTGTTAAAGAATTTTTATTTTGATCCTCACCAATTAGGTAAGAATTTGGCATGGACTCATATATTTTGAACAGAGAAATTTTGAGAAAAATATTAGTAGAAGAAGTCCTGGACCTACTACAGGATGTTTAATGAATTACACAGTGAATACCCCACTTTGGCTGGCTCTTTCTTATAGGTTCATAGGTAAGTACTAGGCTAGCTGCCCTTGTGGGCCATTTTAAGCCTGGCCAATTTCACTTTTTGTGTTCAAAATAACCTAACACATTTAGTTATAGATTGGCCTTACCCATCTCATAGGATCATAGGACATTACTAGGTTAGCGACCCAGATGTCATTTCAAGCCCAGTTATTTTGTCTCAATGCAATGCCATAGAAATGTTAGTTAATACCCAAAATTGCATTTAGTAATGGCTGCCCATGTCCAGGAGGATTGTGAGCGCTATTCCCGATAAGAATTTACAGTCTCCCATCCACTCATTCAGGTTCCTGTTGAACAGTGTCATAGAGGTATTCTGTTTCACATGAATAGGTAGCCTATTCCAAAGATGCAGCAGTCGTTGGGAGATAACTCTGTTCCTCCAGCATGTCCTATTTAAGTTGCAGGCCATATTTAGGTCCCTGGAATGGGTAGCCCTAGTCCCATTTGATTTATGGATATGCAGCAAGTTCATTAGGTTTGGGTCCAAGATTGCTCTATATGCCAGGCATAAGTCTCCCCTAAGAAGTCTATACGATATAGAGTATAGTGACAGAGACCTTAGTTGGTCTGTGTAAGGCACGTGATGAAGTCCCTTGATCTTCTTTGTTAGAAAGCTCTGAGGTCTGTCCAGTTACTGCAGGTGCTTTGTATGGTACATGTCGAACAAATGTTATACTCAATTATGAGCCAGATAAGTGCCGAGTATAGATGGGTACCTCTTTTGCTCTCGAGGTGATGCCTTTCCTAATCAAATGTGCTATTTGGAAAACCTTCCTTACTTAGTAGACATATGGTGATCAAATTTAAGGTCACAGTCAACTTGTGATCCCAGGTCCCTTACCACTTCATGGGTACTTAGGGTATTGTTGTTGATTTCATAGTGTGAGGGGACACTGTTTGTGCTGAAGGGAATAATGATGCATTTCTTTGCACTCATTTTGAGACTGTGACTAAGACACCAGTCATTGGTCTTTGTAAGACCCCCGTGGAGTATACTGAAATCATTTGGGGATTCAGTAATTGCACCCAGTTTGTATTTGTCTACAAACTCAGTCTAAACAGTAGGGGGCCCACCACTGACCTGTGTGGCACCCCACTAGTAACAGATCTGCTGGCTGATGTGGAGTCACTCACTTTAATAGTGTGTGTCTGGTTTGTGAGTCCGTTGGCAACCCATCTTACAATGAAGGGGTTTACATTCAGTTTGCTAAGTTTATCGGTAATGCTTGAGTGTGGGATTGTATCAAAAGCATTTGCCAAATTGAGGTATGCTCTGTGCACAGATTTACCTTCATCAATGGCCCTGATCACATTTCCCAAAAAATCCACCAGATTTAACAGGCAGGATTAGCCCTTGACTAAGCCAAATTGGGTAGCATCCAGAGTTTGGAGGTCACCTATGTCTTTATTTATGAGGTCCATAATAATATGTTTCATGGCCTTACGGATGAAAGTTGTTGTTGTTGTTGTGTCTTTCGGCTTTTCCTGGTTAGGGGTCACCACAGCAGAACTCCGGTCCGCTAATGATTGGTAGTTGATTTTTACGTGCTGAGTTACCAGCCCTGACGCACAACCTTCAACGAAGGTACGTTCATTCACGCATGTCTCCACACAGAAGACGCTCTAGCTGAGAATCGAACTGGACAGCATCTTACTGTGAGGCGACAACGCTACCGCAGCACCACCAATGCGGGTGCCTTACAGATGAAAGTGGTCAGGCTTATTGATCTGTAATTCCCCAGGTCTGTTGCTAGGCTACCTTTGTGGAGGGGAATAGCTGTTGCTGTTCTCCATTCTACAGGAACAAAGCCTGTGGTTAGACTACGATTGAAAAGGGTAATTAATGGGGGTGCTAGTCAATGTTTTAGTCTGTTTAGAAGAGAGTCTGGGATGGCATCTGGTCCCATAGAGGCTGTTTTTTTTTTGCCTTGAACAGGGCTTTGATGATCTGTTCTTCAGATATGTAGGGTTGGAGGGGAGTTTGGGGGGAAGGCTTGTGATAAGTTTGGAGGGGATAAGGGAGTGAAATTTTCGTCAAACCTATCCGCTAGCAGGTTTGCTATCTCTGAGGGGGTCATTGTGTTTGTGATATCATTGGTCACTAGTTCAGAACATGCTTGGCTCCTACTTTTTAGGCTATGTACATAGCTATAAAAGGATAAAACAAGAATGAATGCGGACAGGGAATAAACGCTCCTTATACTTAAACAAATGTATAAAGCCAAAAACAAAAAGCACAGGAGCAGACCAGGGCTGACCAAATATGTCCACATATACGAAAGTCACCAGCAACAGTTCCAAAGATCCAGATGCCAACACAAAAAGTGTATCACATCCAAATTGTTTATTGTAAAACGAACAGGTAAGCACTTTCACCCGATTGGGCTTCCTCAGACCATACTATATTTGTAATCAAACAGCATTCAATATATACTCCCTCGATTCATTAATTATGACATCATTTCCTTTTAGGTAAATTCAAAACATATATCCATGTTAAAAAACAGTATATACTTATCAAAGTAGTAAAGAATGAGCTTTATAAGCTAAATGCTTGCTAAATTTAAGCACAAATCCAACCTAACCCTTCTAAACTGGAGATATATATTAGAAACTATATAACAAATATATCAAACAAGGAAGACCATTAAATGTATTGTACTAATTAAAATAATACTATAATAGTCAGCAAATACAAATTAAATTTTTTTTATTTAAAAACATATTAATTATACTGAAATTTAAGTATATTAATATTAATTACACCTATAAAAAATATTTATCTAATATTTAACTTTCTATTTTTTGAAATTCCTATTAAGCCAGTTTTAAAAATAGAAAGTTAAATATTAGATAAATATTCCAGGGCATTTGAGTAACAAAGTCAAAGAACTTTTGAGATAGTGAGTTAAGGCTAGCATAGGTTTCCCAGTTGATGGTGGGATAATTGAAACTGCCTATTACCAGAGTGTTTGGTAATATTTGGATTTTCTCCAGTTTGGTCAAGTAGGTTTGTGCACATCATGACCCATGGAGGGGGTTCCTGTAACTAGCTATGACTTGAATAAGGATCTTACCCATTGTAACCTGAACTTGTCCAGTTTATCTAGACAGGAGGTGAATTTATCTCTAATATAGATAGAAACACCGCCTCCTTTAGTTCTCACACATTAGTTTTGTGGTCTGAAGGTATGAAAGGCATTGTAGCCTTGCAAGGCCTGGGTACTGTCTGAGGCCTTGAACCATGTTTCTGTGACTGCACAGACATCTATATCTTCCAGTGACAGAAGTGCTTCCAGGGTGTGCAGTTTTTGGTTTAGGCTTCCAGCATTATAGCAGCATGACCATTATTTTGTTATGATTGGCAAATTTTGGGTTCCTATTACTTGATCGAAGACGTATTCTGTCGAATCCGTCTTGATGGAACGTAAAAAAATGAAAAGGCAAAATAGTGAAGCGGCTTTTAAGCAAATTCTTTCCCTGGGAAAGAATTTACTTGGCTGCTTCTGTTACTTTGCCATTTTCGACACTGTAGTGCGATCTCGGAGTTGGTATATTTAAGTAGGGGGTATGTGGGAGGCATGGGGGGTGAAGTCCCCCACTTTATGTAAAGTTTTAAATTTTTTTTATTTTTGGAACAGTGATTTTTTTCCCTTGGAAAAAATCGCTGTTCTGAGGTTTCGACATTGTAAGCTTTCGCTTACATCGGGTCAATTAATCATCGTTCACTTTTTTAAGCATTCAATGATGTAATATAGACCTGCAAATTTCATGTTGTAAGTTTATTTTTGAGACCTTGTCTAAAAAGGCACTATGGGGAGGCAAGAGCCTTTGCCAGCAGCTGAAAGCCTCGGGGTGTAGCTGGTAGCCCACCTCAGTTCAGCTTGGAACAAACAAGCAGAAACCTGCTTAAATGCAGGGCTTAAATACCAGAAGCTAAAAAACTTGAAAAAACTTTAGAAAGGTTCAAAGGGATCCAAAAGGATCATTATTCCAAGACCTAGACCAACCACCTTTTACCAGACAGGTTCCAATCAGCACAAGCCTCTCACTAGATTGCAGAAATGCTGCTTCCAATCCAAGATGACCTGGAAAACATGCTCAGAACAGACAGCCACTACATACAGACTCAGATGCATCAAATCTGTATCTGGACTATGCTACAGCTACTAGCTACCCTAGTTTTGGTGGGAACCACCTCAGAAACACAGCAGAAAAATAGCAGTGAGACACTAAAAAATGTTTAAAACAGCAGAAAATCAGCAAGTAGACTCTAAAGAATTTTTTAAACAGCTAACAAATCAGTTATTTTATCACTGCTTGGCACAAAAAACATAATAAGCAGAACAGATTGCTTTGCAACAGTGAAACCACCAGCAAATACTTAACAAACAGTGAAAAATAGCAAAAAAAAAAAAAAAAAAACAGGCAACTTATGGTTTTTGGGAAGCTCAAAAACATCTAGTTGTCTTGTATCTTAGCTCAGAGCTGTGGCTGGTAACTCATCTCAATTCAGGTAGGTACAAACAAGCCATGGTTGATAACTATATATACAAGCAAAGCATAGCTCCATAGGTTCATAGGTAGGTACTAGGCTATCTGCTCGAAGGCGTTTATAAGCCTAGCCAGAATGTGTTGGCTTTCACTGCCCCCTTAGATTAGTTCCCTGTGCATCTGTCCAGCAGAGCCAATGAAGTGATCCCTGGGGTAAACTTTCTGTTTCCCATCCACTCATCAAGGTTTCTCTTGAAGAGTGTTAGTGAGGAGCTCTGCCTAATGTAGATTGGAATCTTATTCCAAAGCATGGGAAGTCTCTGGGACAGGAATCTATCCCTCCAGCACATCCTATTTATTGTTGTGGTGAGGTTTAGATCCCTAGACCATGTGGCTTCAGGGGCTAAGGTTTTCTTTAGGTGGAGCATGTCCATCAATTCTGGGTTGGACATGGCGTTGTATGTCAGGCAGAGATCACCTCTGAGTAGGCAGTATGCAACCGAGTACAGCTGGAGTTTCTTCAGTCGAGCTGCATAGGGCATCTGTTTGAGGCCAGCGATCCTCTTGGTGAGGTACTTCTGTGGTCTTTCCAGCTGTTGCAGGTGTCTTGTAAGGTACATCCCAAATGGGGAGTTGTACTCTATGATGGGTCTGATGAGTGATGAGTAGAGGGGCACAATGACCTCTTTTGATCTGGATGCGAACCCTTTTGTGAAAATGTGGGCCACATAGAAGAATTTTCTAACCACTTTGGCAATGTGATTATCAAAGGAGAGACCACTATCCACCTGGGTCCCCAGATCCCTCACCACGTCTTCCATATTTAGGGGACTACCACCTATGTGGTAGCTCGTGGGTACTTTGTTTTTTTCCAAAGGGGATGACTATGCACTTTTGGCATTTAGCTTGAGGCCATGATTTTGACACTAGGTATCTGTCTCATTGAGACCCTTTTGGAGGATGTCTGTATCAGCTGGAGAGTCAATTATAGCCCCTAGTTTGCTTTTGTCTGTGAACTTGGTCAGCCATAGTCCTCCTGTGCTTGCCTGTACCTCTGAGAAGTATATGCCGAACAGGAGGGGTCCTAGGACTGAACCCTGGGGAATGCCACTTATAACCAGTTTAGAGTTGGACATAGATCCCGCAACTCTCACCATGTGGGTTCTGTCCATGAGCCAGTTGGCAACCCATCTTGTGACGTAGGGGTTTATGTTCAGGCTGGTGAGCTTGTCTATAATACCAGAATAGGGAATGGTGTTGAATGCCTTTGCAAGGTCTAGGTAGGTTGTGTGTACCACCAGCCTTGGTAACTATCTCAAAGACGTCCACCAGGTTTAGGAGCCATGATCTGCCCTTAACAAAGCCGAACTGGGTAGGGTCCAGTGTTTAGAGGTTCCCAATGTCTCTGTTAATTAGTTGCATGATGATGCGCTCCATAGCCTTGCAGACCAAGCTAGTCAGGCTTATAGGGCGATAGTTCCCGGGGTCTGTTGTGGCTCCACTTTTGTGGAGCAGAATAACCATTGCTGTGTGCCACTCTATGGGTATGTAGCCTGTGGAGAGACTGAGTTTGAACAGTGTTTAGGTGAGGGGTTAGTTCATCTTTGAGCTCATGTAGGACGCAGCCTGGGATACCGTCCGGTCCCATTGATGCTGTGTTTTTGGCTTTGGAGAGGGCTGTTTTAACCTGAGTGTCTGTGATTTCAGGGTCTCTACATTCTTCTGGTATGGTTATGGGCCCTTTTGGGGGTGAGAGGAGGGTGAAGTTTGCCAGGATATTGGCAATTTCGGTTGGTTCATTGCATTTTGTGCCATTCTGCACTAACTCTGAGCAGATCTGAGCATTGCCACTTAGATTATTGATATAAAGAATGCCTTGTGGTTATCTTTGGAGTCCTTGGCAATTTTCCTTTCGAAGCTTGCCTTGGATGATTTTATGAGGGATCGTAGTTTCTTGCTGATACTAATCAGGGATGTCTTCCCTTCTTGGGATTTTACACTTTTCTGTACTAGTTTCCTCCTTCTATTGTATAGCTTGTTTATGGCAGGGGTCCACCAGACTGATTTCCTTTTCTTGGAGGAGTGAGTCTTGGTTTTGCTTGGATAGCATGATCCATGCATTCTTGTAGGTGCCTGTAGAATGCATTGGTAAAGGATTTTGCAGCCTGGACAGTGTTATCCTTTAGCATGGGGGCTTTGAAACTTTCCACCTTGGTCTTAAGTACTGTAAAGTTTGCTTTTGAAAAGTTTTTCACAGTGGTTTCCTTGTCCGGGGGTGGGGGCGGAATATGGATATCCAAAGCGATTTGTTTATGGTCAGACCTAACCAGCGAGGGGTTGACCTCCGGTGTGGAACACCGGTCGCCCATGTTGGTGATGACCAGGTCCAATATGTTGTCACCTCTGGTGGGAGTATTGACCAGTTGATCCAGGGCGTTTGGGTTTATAAATTCTAGGAAATGTTGGGCAAGGGAGTTAGTACTTGAGTAGTTCTCCCAGTTAATGATTGGGTAATTGAAATCACCCAATATTAGGGTGTTTGGTAGGACCTTTATGTTTCCCAGTGTTTCCAGAAGCAGTTTTACTGCTGTTAGTTGCACGTGGAAGATCGTATTTTGATTTGGGTTCTGTGGCTGAAATGTATGGTATGAGTTGTAGCCTGGTAGTGCTGGGGTGGTCTGATAATTTTAAAATGGACAATGACAGAGTCATATTTGTACTTGTTCTGGAGTGACCTGAGTGCTTGTGTTGTGTTGCGGATCCTGTGATTGCATGCACACTGGTTTTGTGAAGTATGTGTTATGTATTAGTGTTTAGAGGTAGGAGGAAGGGTTGTCTGTGTAGGGTTGTCTGTGTACATGAGGCAGTTGTAACATTGCCTCAAAATTCACCAGTTGGACTGGAGAGTACACCTGAAACTGCCCTTTGGACATGCCTGAATAGGTAAAGTGAGCTGTTTAATGGAAAAATTGAAGAGGGACAGATAGGCTGCTCAAAGGTCCCCTCTCTCACAGGTGAACAGAGAAACTTCCTTCTATCCAAGTAAGGTATGGGCAAACACAGTGATTTGTAACACAGCGCTGAAATCAGCACTAACCTGAAAACTGGACTATACTAGCTTAGAACAGTGGGAAACAAGTTTTTTTTTTCAGAAAATAAAGCAGATACAATTAAAAAAAAACACTTTAAATGCACAGAAAAGAATACTTATTGTTATATATCTCAGATCAGAGTTGTAGTCAATGCCCCAATAATAAACCAGGAAGAAACACAAATACAGTAAAAGCAGATGAATAAAGTGCAATTTCTTTATATATATAAAACAATAGAAAATGAACAAACTGATTAAAACAAGTTACCCAATTAACCAGAAAAAAGCTCAAAACTGATCCCTTTTCCAGCAGTCTTCAATCAGACAAGTTATATGCACACTCTTGCTACTAGGATGCAGGGAACCTTCTCCAAAAAAAGATGGCCTGGATCAGTGCTCAAGTTATACAAATAAAGCTAGATTCAGATTCCTGATTCTGGTGTATGCTACAGCAACAAGGCACAACAATTTCAGAAAGAAACAGTTCAAATAAGCAGGCACAATAAGCCTGTGACCAGAAATTCCCAGCTCAGAAGGGCAGAATCCAGCCTCTCCTCCCACAAGAGTGCAGACCACAAGCCTTCTTAATGTAGAATAACTGGCCTGAAGCCCAAGTGCTTAAACCAGAACTAATATACTTTTAGAATAGCAGACACTGAGCCTTCAATCAGCAATTCCCAGCTAAGAAGGATGTAAGCTACCTGTCCTGCCACAACAGTGCAGACCACAAACCTTCTTAATGTAAAACAACCGGTATGAAGTCCAAGTGCATAAACCAAAAGACTTAGAATAACAGTTACAGTTTAATCAGGCTACTACCAAACAGTAACAAATGCAGCAGAATAATTAAAATTTAGTACTTTTAAGAAGAAGCAAAAGCAAAATAAAGTAGGAGGAAACACAAATACAGTAAAAGCAGATGAATAAAGTGCATTTTTTTTTGGTTAGTAAAGTGCAAGGAGAGAGGAAGGAAGAACCTAAGTGGGTTGGCCTTCTCAAATCTTCTCTCTGTATTAAGTAGAGTCAACACTAGACTCAGAATATGATCTCACTGTACTCGGTTAAGTGAGCAAATGAGATGGACCCAGGAGGAGTGTTCAAATACAGACTTACAGGAGGGGTGGCAATTCCAGAGCCATCAACACTAACACCAAGACAAGAACAGGGAGGGTAGGTGAGAAAATAACTGCAGAGAGACACACAGCACACTATTCAGCATAGTCGATAATTATATATTACTCCCAATGAGAATAACTGCGATCATACAATACCTCTCAACTGTACAAATTTTTGCAGAATGTGCAGATTTTTGCAGAATATTTTTGGTCTGTTTTTCAAAAAATTATGGTTTTCCGGAAAATTAGTGCAAATCATTAAAGATTGAAGTTAGAAAATAATGACAAACATCTGAGTTTCAGACTTCATACCTTTCAGAAAATTCATGCTAATGCAAAACCTGTTATTCTATCAATTTTCTAATTTTGTAAGAAGAATATTTAAAAATTGTCCCTATTTTGGGGGCTTTGTCCCACTTTTATTAACGGCTTTATCCATATTTCTTGCTCTAAGAGGTTGATTATCTGTGTTCTGTCTGTGAGTCGGTTGGCAATCTAGTAAGTGACATAGAGGTTTATTCCTTTATTCTTTTATTTGTTGCAGTTTTTACTGAATGGTTTGTCTGCATGGCCCTTTCATCCTTTGATTTGAATGTTAATAGAGATATTATGCAGTCACCTTAATGTTTATGGATATCTGGTTTGATCTTAATCTGTGTGTTTTTAAAGTAAAGCCAAACAATCCACTAATACTGTACTGATGAGGCCAAAAAAAAATAAAAATAAAAATAACAAAACATGGCATGTTTATAGCTAGTGGGCGGTTGGCATTATTTGCCTAAATGTACCCATAAAGACTTAAACAGTAAAAAGCCAGGGGGATTCAGAAGCTATGTAACTGAAGCACTGGTGTGTCATTATGAGGTCATTTACATATGCCCCTTGGGCCTCTACTATGGGAAGTTTAATGCATTACACAGTGAAGACTCTAGCTTGACAGGGTCTTTCTTGCATTTTTTTTTACTGACTGGTTTGCTGGTGTGACCTTTTTAACCTTAGGTCTGGGATAAGCATCCTGGGGCTAAGTAGTAAAATGTTATTTGGTGGCTAGGTGATTGCTATTTATATTACAGTTATAATCTGTAATATTTTGATAATTTTTGTAGTCTATGTGCTTGGTTTATTTAAGTTGGTATAGAATAGACAGGAAGTGAGGGGACTGAAGAGGAGGAGAATGTTAAAGTGGGAGGAGTAATATAAGTGACAGAGGCAGGCAGGTGTAGTTGGGTTTCATTGCTGGGGAAAGCACTGGAATTGTGCTTGTGTAGTGCTTTATAATTGGCTGAAGTAGGAGTGGAGAACAGTTTGTGTGATGGAAATGCTGTAGAAGTGGGTGGGAATAGAAGTAGAGAAGAACAAAGCCCAAATGAGCAAAGGGCAAGTGCAACGTGCCAAATGTTGGAACACAGCCGCTCTGCTGGTAGTAAAACAAACAGCAACGTACTGCCCAGAGGAAGAAGGTCAGAGAGACTTTTGGATAGAAATTAAAACTGTCCAACTATCAATCAAGATTAAATATTAAAGTGAGGGATGGTGTGGTGGTGGTGTGTGTGTGTGGGGGGCACCTAGGTCAGAATCTGGGCAAGACATCCCTTAACAAATCATAAGTGAAATTTGCAGAAACTGTGTTTACGTTTGCTTTTTAGATTGAGGAACACATGACACAGAGTCACTTATTCTGTCTGAGGCAGTGGGTCTTTTTAGTTGTTTACTACTTGCAGGTTTGCTTGCGTTAAACAGTTGTGTGGGTCATGTGCCTATTAAAATAGATAAAGAAATGACGAACAGTTGTTAAACATTTTAACAAAACAGCTAGCTGGAGTATAGCACCAGATTGTGGTAGAGTTTCTATACCTATAAATAATAAATACACAAACAACATTTAAAAACAAATTAGTAGCATAGAAAAGTGAGCTGTAGAATGACACTACCACAAAAAAACATTTTGTTATGAGTTTACATATTAGAGTGACCACCAAACAGTGTATTAAATAGCTAATTTGATGGGAAACAAACTGGCTAGGGTAAAAAAAAACTGCTTAGTCACAGCAGGCATGATTACAAACTTAAACTGACTTGGGTAAAGACCGTTTGTCAGCTGCAGCAGCTATAATTTCAAGTGTGTTGCTCAAGCAAGCACCAATAAATTAGCCATGTGCTGAAGCAATTCTTGAAAATACAGGCAGAAAGACATATTTAGTGAGCAACATTACTCATTCTAGGCAGGAATAAGAAGTACTGTCAGCTACTGTATTGTTCGGCATGAAAGAAGCACATCAAAATGGCCAATCAGCCAACCTGTTAAGCCAATTTACTTGTATGGTATGCTAAAGCATCTTTAGTGACAATAATGGACAACGCTGCCAGCATTAGAACAGATCAGATATATGTCATAACTGATTAAACTCAACATATGACTGTAAATCATTAAATAACAGTGCTTGCTGATATTTTGTGGTATCACCTATGCCTTAATACATTACAGGAACTAGTAATGGCTTAATTTTAGATTAATTTTAACTTAGCAAACCAGCTCCTACTGATATCTTAGCCTTAACACATTCATCTCTCCTTAGGTGCAGTATACATCTCCTCCCCGTTCCAACCACAATAATGCAACAGACTGTGGTAACATGTATCCAATGGGCATACCAAAAATGGGATAATTCTAGCAGACTTTAACATTAATAATAAAGCAAATTTTGAAATAAATATAACATTGAAATCTTATAGTCTGGAACAACTAGTCACTAGTCTTGCTAGGCCCAATAAACAATCCAGTAACAACACAATTCTGGATCTACTGATCACAAATATCAGCCATCGCTGTTTGAAGGTTAACAGACTGCCAAATTCATTTAGTGATCACTGCCCAATTTCTTCTACTTGGTCTTTCAAACCAATCAAAGTCCATCTGGAAATTGTAATTGGAAGACCCTCTTCCTAACAATATACCCACGCTTCTCCCTAATGTTATTGATTGGTCCACATTCTACAGCTAAACAGACCCAAATATAGCTCTCTTAGACTTTACAACCGTACTGTCAAACATTCAAGTCTCCTTATTCCCACTAACAAGATGTAGAGTCAGGGCAATACCATGCCCTTAACTTACAGAAGAAATGGAAAAAAAAACACAGATCAATTTAAGAGACAAATCATGGAAATTGTGGAAACAGGAGTGACAAAACAACCAGCTATTATGACACACCCTCAACAAAAGGGATCCACTTGAATAGCTACAAATAGTGCAAAAGCTTTTTTTTCAGACAAAAACAAGCATCACTAACCTCCTACCCAAAAACAAGCATCACTAACCTCCTATGCAAAGGCTGGCTGGAAGGAATTGAAGTAACTCTCAGGGTAATGCAACATCAAATCATATACTAAATGTAATGATGTTTCAAGCAATATTAATGCTGATGAATATTAGACATTCCTTATCAACTCCATAACAAAAATAACAGACAGCTTCCCATCCACAACTTCTGTGAATCAAAGCTCTCCAGGCAATCTCCCAATTCTTTGCCCAATTTCCTCTTATACTGCTGCAAAGATATTTTTTCCAGTTAAATCAATGAACTGTTAAAGAAATTAAATTGAGTGTATTCCACTCTACTTTCCTAAGACTAGTGGTAGATAAGATTGCTTAGTCCTCATCCATGTTTATAATCTATCACTTACCACAGGATTAGTCCCTGCTGCATTCAGACATACTACCGTGCCACCTATTCCAAAAGACCTCACTCTAAAAGACCTTAAGGACTATAGACCAGTCTCTATCATATGTCCCATCAGCAAGATTTTTGAAAAACTGCTGTGCAAACAGTTATGCAAACACACAAATCTCTACAGACTACTGTGCGACCAACAGCATAGCTTTTGTAATGCATTCAGCATAGTTACTACCCTCTCTACTGCTACTGACTATATTTTCAAAAGTGTAAATGATGGACATCTAATAACTGGAGTCTTTCTTGATGTGACAATGGCATTTGAAACAATTATTCACAACTGTGGTTCTCAATAAGCTTCACAGTCTCTGCTTTGGTGATAATCTTACTTTATGGTTTCGTTAATTACCTAAAGGACAGAACATTTTAAATATATGCCAATGAAACATTACCTAAGGCTCAGTACTAGGACCACTGCTATTTTCTCTATTTATTAATGATCTTACCCACAATCTCCCCAGACTTCAGCTTGTCACGTATGCAAAGGGCAGCCTTCTTCTAGACTTACACAAATGTCTAACTGCCCTTCAAACCAACTTATAGGTTCATAGGTTGGTACTAGGCTATCGGCCCTAGGGCCTATGCAAGCCTAGCCATAACAATTCCCTGGATATTTCTTCCCACAATATTTAC
>NC_056732.1:341845279-341915279 GCF_019279795.1 Protopterus annectens
GAAGGTCAGAGAGACTTCTGGATATGTGGAAAACTAGCTCAAACTATCACTCAAGAATGAAATATTAGGGTGATGGTTGTTGGGAAGAAACACCTAGCTCAGATCCCTTTATAATAAGGTAAACCATTGAAGAAAGAAAGAGAAACACATGAGCTTTTTTAGAGTTAACAATGATTATAAAGTCTAAAAGGTTTTGAACATGTTAAATTAAGTTTCATATGTGATGTAATTAACCCATATTATGTCTAGTATCAAGATAATGTTAACTGATATACAAACACACACACACACACACACACATATATATATATATATATATATATATATATATATATATATATATATATATATATATATATATATATACATGTTTAAAAAGGGATTCTGCATATTGCATATGGGGTATATGCATTTATTTCTAATGAGCTACCTACAGTGTTTAGCGTACCATATGATACAACATTGCTTTTAGGGAGAAATCATTTAGAATGTGGACAGTATGAAGGTTAGACCACAATAATTTTGTCTGCATGTTACTTATTAAGCCTCCTGCCTTCATATACATAACCTGTAACCATCAACTGAACCACATCAACCTATTAGCCCTTTGGTTCCATGTCCCACCAACAACAGCACTGCACATCATCCTATTGTGGAGGTCCACTGTCTTTAATGAGGATTACCTCATGATAACCTAATTGTAGGTCAGTGGCGAGGGCAAGAACCATCCTCTTAAGAGTAATTCATAATGGCAGTCTGGCTATTTTTGCCCCTAGCTTTCCCATTGTATGACTGTCAATACTCCTGCTGAAGCAATGGCCTACAATGTTGAGATGTGAGTGTTACCATACATCTGGCCTGACTACAGTGCAAACAATGATTTGTACGCTGTGGTACAATATATGCAGTAAACTATGGAGCCACCTGCTCTCCTACAACTGGGGCTTGTGTGACAATTACTGGGAGCCTCGTGCCAGGATGAGCAATCTGGTGGTGGCCACTCTCTGTCTGTTCATCTGCCATCTGTCTCTTCCAGTGTCCAGCGAGCTAATCAAATACAGGCCAGCTAGGGTACATTCAAGGTTGATCCCTCTGTGCCACAGACCTGGCTAAAGTCTAACAATTTTTACTGACAAACCGCAAAAGATTTTCATTCTGTTGTATGTATGTATTGAAAAAAAAACAAAGAGAGGAGGGACAATGTATGCCATCCAGGGACAGGTGATCAATAACTGGGTTAACAGTGGGAGAAGTAGCAGTTTCCCTTTTATAGATCACACCATGTTTGTTGATGTTATGATTGGATTTGAAATGGAACAAAGAAGGGCTGTACTTGAGTACATATGATTTGTTATACAACTCCAGAATAGGGTGGCTCGGGTTCCATTTTAGAGATGTGTGATTGCAAAAGTAATTAAAACATAGGGGTGGGTAGAAAAAGGTTGGACAAAAGATTATCATTATGGGGTTAAGAAAGTCTTAGTAGGAAGCTGTATCTACAAAGGATGTGCAGAAATTGCACTAGTGACTACAGTAACCATTTGAAAAACAGAGTGAAGCACTTCTGGAGCTTAAGTTATGAAAGCACTAGCCCTTAGCTTCTGAACTCACTCATTCACTGGTTAAAGAAGTTGTACAAACTGAGCATCCATTAAGCTGTATATAAAGTAAAGTATAAAAATGGTCCAGTATATCCTATGGACAGGCTAGCTTCTTCTTTGATGCCCACTCCTCCTTATAAGTATCCTTTGCTGTCAAGTACTCAGAAGCAAGGATGACACCCTATGGATTACTGTGGCAAGAACTGAAGTTATCTGCGGCTTGGAAGGAAAGGGATTTTGTGAACAAGTTCCCAACTTAGAAACAAACCAGCAAAAATATGAACAACAAAGAGTTGGATTATGAAAATAGTATGTACGTGACCTGTGTTTTTATCAGTCTGTTGCCTAACAAGACACAGCAGCTGTCCTTGCAGTTGCATATTGCTCACAGTAAATGAAAGTTATGTACTTAACAACACTATATCCTTGTTGTCTTCTTCTATCTTTCTCAACCTGTGGGTTACTGGCAGATCTCAAAATGGCACCTCAGACTTTTCAGTCTCAAACTTCCACCTCCTCTACCAATAATATTCTTCCATCTCTGAATCTTCTCACATTGAGTTTGCGTCTCCATGCCCCTGAGTAATACCAGAACTGAATACTGAAGTTCCCCCAGGAATAAAAATGAATCCCCACAAAATCTAGAAAAGAGAAAGAACTGCTATATAATCAGGTCAAGCACAAGGTTTGGGCAGGTCTACACAGACACTCTTCTTGCGATATAACAGCTACCAAAAACAAGGTTTTCCAAGACAGCAACTTCAAATCTATGGTAGTGGCTGGCTCAAACAAGGGGGCCAGGTCAAAGTCTTCAAAAGAAGAGTCAAATCCCAAGGTTGAATGAGATCCCTGAAAGGAGTCCTAAGGAGAAAATGTCTTTCAGAAAGGCCTGTGACAATTTGAGAGAAGTAGTATGCCATGGTGGTACGGCGGTAGCATTGCTACCTCACAGCAAGAGGTTCTCCCATTCGATTTTTGTCACTGAGGAAGGCTTTTTTATGTATGCCGAAACTGGTCTGTATATGTTAACTTTTTATTAAAAGTTGTACCTGATACACCTTTGTGCTGACTTTTTTATTTTTGGATCATCCCCTCATAAACGAGGAAAGAATTTCCATGGTAACCATCGGCTAGGTTTGAGAAAGGATGAAAGGATGATCCAGCTGTACAAGATGGAACTCTAGGCAACAGGCAATGTGGCAGTAGCATGTGTTGGTGTGGTGAATGTGGAAGGTGATGGGATGAGATAAGATTAGCCACTGAATGACCAGGGTCTACTGTAGAATTCACATATAGAACCTTGCCAAAGGTACAAGACAAACTGACATGGCCATTAAGCCTAGGAGTCAAAGGATCAAGTAGGCTAGAAGCCTCTGAAAATTGCGAACCTTAGCTGCCTGGATTCATAGAGAAGATAGTCTGGTATGGGCAGTCTGGCAATCTGAATAGTGGTATCCAGATGGCATCCATTGTATTCCAGAGTCTGTACTGGTTGTTGACTGTATTTTTTGTTTGTGATTTATAGTGATTCCCAAGGACAGACATAGATGAATCAAATGGTCCCTGGCTTGGATTAGAAATACCTTTATGGTTGCTGTGAGGAGCCAGCCATGAGGGTAAGGAAAGACCTGGAGAGCCTATAGCCTGAGTCAGAATGCAACCACTGTCATGCACCCAGGGGGTTGTTGCAAGCCCAAATGTTAGTGCCTGGAACTGAAAATGACTGGCTTCCATCCAGAGGCACAACCTCCTGCAATGCCTTGCTATCTTACAGTGGCAGCACGCATCCTTAAGTTCTACTGACCACATCCACACTTTCTTCCTCAGCAAAGGAAGTATGGACTGCACTGTGCACATCTGGAATTTGGTCTGTTTTACACAACAATTCAAGTCACAAATGTCTAGTATGGGCCTGAGATCCTTGTTTTTCTTTGGCACTAAAAAAGAATCTTGAGTAGACCTTGGATTCTCTTTAGTCTGGTGGAGCCTCTTGGATTATTTGGTTTTGAAGAAGTTTTCTTATTTCCTTCATTGCTTCCCTTTGCTGAGAGGTTGGAATGTCAAGAAGAGATCTTTGGTTCTCCCCTGAAGCAAATAAAAAGAGAACTGAATAACCTCTGGATACAAGCCTCAACACACAAGTGCCTGAACTGATGGCCTAGCAAGCTTCTAGGTGGAGAAGCAGGTGCCTCCTGACTGCCTCTAGAAACCAGTAGTAGGGCAAACATTTGGGGATGCTGTAAAGGTCTTCCAAAGAAGTGGACCCACAAACGTTGGTTCTGTGGGCCACCTCTGCCCCTAAGGTGGCATTCATTGAAGTCTCTCCCCCATCACAGAGTCACTATCACCAGGAGTGTCTTGGGAAATCTGCTATGATTTTTTTTTTTAAATCCCTCCCTTTGGTTTCTAGAAAAGGTCCTTTGAGGGGTAGAGAAATGTACCCCAATGACAGACAGTGTCTTCTCCTCCTGTTAACTACTAGTCAAAGTTTCTTTGACTTTTGGACAAAACAGCATGGAAACCATCATAGGAGTAATTTAAAAAGGACACCTTAAAGCAGTCAGGGAAATTACGTAATCACATCCAGGTATGACAAAGTATCGTAATACCAGTGCCTGCTGCTCAGGCTATTTCATCAGCAGTGTTGGAAAGAAGCCTTATTTACATGTTGGCGATGGACTGCATAGTGGATGATTGAACCTCAAGAGACTTTTGATTCTCCTGATACTGCAGTGTTGATAATGATGTTGACATTTCCAAAACCAAATCTCTCTCACTCTGGAACCTTGTCATCTGAGCCAAACAGTTCAGTGTATTCAGTGCAAAGGTGGCTGATGCATAGATGCACTTCCCCAGATAGTCCAATGCAAAAGACTCCTTATCCTGTGGGAAGGACTGTAAAAAAAGTGCAATAGCATCTCACTGTGGACAGTTGCTACAAAAACTTTATCCTTGGGGGAACCATTACCTTGTCCAGCTTTGGGGGATTGACTCTACCACATCAGTTTCTCTCCCTGTCCTCTGGGATACCAGGTCAACAAGGGCATCCAGACATGGCACCACCATGGACATGGATGGGCATGCACAAAAATCCTCAAGAAGTACAGACTACTTGGGGGGGATAGGAGCTTTGTGGGTCCAGCTCCAGTTCTGTTTCATCAATGCCATTAAATCACCAAAGGAGCCATCTCTGCAGGGGGATTTTGGAGACCCATCCCTTTCATCAAGGTCTGCATTGTCAGTGAGCTTGTCCTCAGGGGAGTCCAGATACTTTCTTTTACATCTGCTCTTTAAATTCATGGGGAGGTGGAGCTATAGGATACACTGAAGAAGCAGGAGATCCTTTATCTCAGTAAGGCTTGAGAATTAATGGCATGGGTCATCCCAGAGTGAGGTGATGTGAGCTCGATGAACCAGTTGCCCCAGCATAGGGGCAGATCTCGCTTAGTCACAGAAACCTCAGTCCCTGATTGAGATAGAATCTTCTCTACCACTGTGGTTACAGCATCCACCAAGAAAGAGATTTGTGAGGAGAGCTTTATGGTCCACTTCCAGAATAAGTAGTCGGGGGAATTGGACCATTTCAAGAAGTGCACCTATTTGTCAGCCACCCACCTTTGCATTGCATGTGATAAACTATTTGACACTGTAGTTGGATGGCTGGGCACAGCCCCCTTCACGTCTACAGACCCAGCAAGAAAACCAGTGCCTGGCCTGACCCAATCAGATCTGACATTGATATTTGAGTCAAGCTATCTAAGGCAAACTTATCTAAGGGAAGCGACAGCTCTGAAAACCTGAGGTCAGTCCTGACCACAGGGCATCAGCCCCAGTGCTTCGGCTCTCAGATGTGCTCAGTCCTGACAGGGCTGAAGTCATGAACATCAAGGACGGAGCTGGTGGCTGAGGAACCCAAGCTGTTGGCACTGAAAAGTAAGAAGGCATAGGAGCAGTCAGATCTGTAGACCCTGGCACCAATGGATGGGTCAAGGGAAGAACAAATGAGGATGGCACCAGGAGAAAATGACTTTCTGGTCTTGGAGCCAAGGCAGAGGAAACGATCTCAAGATCCATCTGGGCTTGCAAGAAGGTGTGCATCAACTGTTCTAAATCCGAACCCTTAAGACTTCCAAGTGACGTGGCAGACCTTGAAGAAGTCACAGATGCAAGCTTAAATGGCTTAACTGAAGATGGAGATATGCAAAATCCTTAACAATTATTAGTAGGGCGATTAATCCAGTGATCAAAAAGAGAGAAAAATGCTAGTGTAAATAATAATTGATGGAACCATGATATGTTTAAACATCTTTATTAAGCTATGATAAAACAAGTGTAGTATACAATTTCGCAATATGGCTTCTTCAGGCAAATATCAAATAACAGTAAAAATACAACTTAAATACTTTAAAAGCACATGATTAGTTAAATAAACACATAATTAATTAAATAAATTAATTAGGTTAAGATCAAGTAACCTGTCAATGTAATACTCCTAAATGAAACTTTAAAGTGACCATTCCATTTAGACCTGGAGTTATATGGGCTCTAAGTCTAAAAATCTATTTTAATTCTTCATGCTCTGTAATATGCATTAAATCGCCCCATCTTAATGGTTCATAAAATATATGTAAAATCATAAATTTAAAAACATGTGTTTGGTAGTTTCATTAATATGCTTACAGAGTGCATTTGCTTCAATATTTCTGCTTATTTCTGATAAGTGGCCACTAATTTAATTAATGGCCACTTATTTAATTAATCACGTGTCTGTTGAACTAATCATCTGCTTTTAAAGTATTTAAGTTGTGTTTTTACTGTTATTTGATATTTGCCTGAAGAAGCTGCATGGCGAAAGTATATACTACGCTTGTTTTATCGTAGCTTAATAAAGGAGGTTAAATGTATTGTGGTTCCATCTATCATTATTTTATACTAGAAGATGGAGATATGCCTCAGATCTGAAATGGAGAGGCTTGGATACGAGGACAGAATGGCTCTGGCAAAAACTGTACAGGTGTAATCGGCAAGAGTTGGGAATGGAGTCTCACTGATGAGGAAGAAGCCGGGCCTGCAGTAAAGAAGGGGCCAGGAATGCTGATGGTAGGCAAATTAGATGACTCTGAGGCTGAAGCTGAGATAATGGATGACTGCACCGAGGAGATTCTGAAGACATAGTTGGAGTCAGAGCAGGAGAAGATGAAGACCGGTGGATCTTTGGATCCATCCAGCTGCCCTTCCCTGGAAGTAGTGGAACATTTGCACTTTCTCTCTTTCTGTCTTTCTTTTTCACCTTGCTTTTGTCCTTCAAGCACAGGTAGCAAAAATATGAGTGTATTTTATCTATATCTATCTATAACTATCTCATTCTCTCTCTCTCTCTCTCTCTCTCTATATATATATATATATATATATATATATATATATATATATATATATATATATATATATATATATATATATATATATGGATTCCTATTACAAGAACGAAAGTTCACTACTTCGAACTTGTAATAGGAAGCCTCACTTCTGCAAAAGTTCACTTTAACAAAAGTGAACTTTTGCGTAAGTGCACTTCACCGAAAACACCGCAGAACAGTGGAGGACATAAAAAACAAGCTATGTCCTCCACTATGGTGCGATAGTCATGGACCTTAGGGTTAGGGCACAGGTTAGGGTAAGAGGATAGTTAGTAAAGTTATCTCCTTACCCTAACCCATGTCCTAACCCTAAGGTTCGTGACTATCGCACCATAGTGGAGGACATTGCTATGTCCTTCACTGTGCTGCAGTCGTCACGGACCTTAGGGTTAGGGCACGGGTCATGGTAAGGGGATAGCCCTACAGGCTACAGTGATGATGATTATTTTAGAGACACCACTGTTGCAAAGGCAGCTTTGAGGGCATCCAGATGATAGTGGCACAGCATCTGTAACAAACAATTAGAACATACAACAAAGGGCTTTACAGGTATATCCCAGCATAAAGGAGAAACAACAAGCATTATCATACCTCTCAACTTCTTAGTGCAAGAAATCTGGACAAAGCCCAACAAAATTGGGGGACAAAGGCCCAAAAATAGGGACAGATTTTAAATATTGCTCTTATAAACTTAGAAAGCTACTAGAGTAACAAGGTTTGTTTTAACATACATTTTCTGAAGGATTTGAGGTCTGAAACTCAAATGTATGACATTATTTAGTGACTTCAGTCCTGAGATCATCCCAGTGACTTTCTAGAAAACCACAAATTTTATGAGGAACAGACCAAAATTATGAGCCAAAAATCTGGACATTCTGCGAAAATCTGGACAGTTGAGAGGTATAGAAACAAATATGTAAAAGGAATAATAAAGTGTGGGAAACTAGCATGTTATAGAGAAAGTCATATAGAAAACTAAAAAGGCACAATGTGAAACTAGAAGGCAGATGAATGAATGAATTAGTAAAGTGCAAGAAACTAGCCTGTTGTGGCGAAAGTACTACATAATGTCAAGACGACGCTATATATAAATGGAGGCTGGTGTTTGCTAAAAATTGAAATGACTTCCACAGATGACAGTGGAATCAAAAATGGTGAAAAAATTCAAGACAGCATGAGATATGCACAAGTCTTTGGTGTGAGGAGTGAGGTGTAAAAATGTTAAGTCTCCAACGACAGCCACGGTCCTTGTTTTATGA
This sequence comes from Protopterus annectens, assembly GCF_019279795.1. Lineage (NCBI taxonomy): Eukaryota > Metazoa > Chordata > Ceratodontiformes > Protopteridae > Protopterus > Protopterus annectens. The sequence goes on from NC_056732.1 coordinate 341,853,557, forward strand.
CCACTGAGTAAAGTCTTTAGGGTCATATAAACAACGTATTTTACTAGAAAATGGGCTGTTCTAAAATGTTTTGAAAGGATTAGGCATAAGCAGCAGGTGCATTTCAGTGGGTATATTATTTGGTATTGAAGACACAGCATACCTGAATGACCCTGAATTTATTACTCCCCATACACAAAGTATGTCAAGCAAGATACAGAAGAGAAGAAAAACTGAACTGTGACCTTTCCTTGACTAATGATGACAGATGAGGGTTCTCTTCCTTGTGTACTGGATATTTATGTTAGTAAAGCTGGTAACACAAAGACAAACAGGTTTGGTCAATTTCAGGATTGGTAAATGTGTACTGGCAATTAGTTCAGTTCATGTGAGCTACAAAGGTTCTGACATTACTGTGTATGGTCCTTATATGGCGAAAGCTCTTCTTTAAAGACTGAAAACTGGTATTATGCACATATTGACATGTAGCACTACAGACTGAAAATGCTTTCTTAGAATCTAGAGTAGGTAAACATCACAGTTTATACAGGAGGCCTGCTTTCCAATGGATTTTCACAGTAACAGAATAAAAAAATTCACTACAGCAGGACTACCACATATTTGAATTTGGGATCAGAGGTGACTTGCTGAGATTGAAGCATATCTCTCAACTTTTTTGCTTAAAATGACTGGATAAAACCAAAAATAATTGGATTAAAGAGGACCAAAATCAGGGACAATTTATATACATAGGTTCATAGGTTCATAGGTGTGTACTAGGCTAATGGCCCTGGAGCCTTTACAAGCCTAGCCCATAGGATTACCCTGGCATCATGCCACCCAACCTTAGTTCCTAGTGCTTCTGTCGAGTAGAGCCACTGGAGTGATCCCCGGGGTGAATTTTCTATTTCCCATCCACTCATCAAGATTTCTCTTGAAGAGGGCCAGTGAGGTACTCTGCTTGACATGTATGGGAAATCTGTTCCATAGCATGGGCAGTCTCTGGGTTATGAACCTGTCCCTCCAGCATGTTCTGTTGATTGTGGTAATGAGTTTGAGGTCTCTGGAGCATGTGGTGTGGAGGGATTGGGATTTCTTTAGATGTAGCATTTCTAACAGAGCTGGGTCAGACATGGCTTTGTACATCAAGCAGAGATCACCTCTAAGTAGGCCATATGAGATAGAGAATAGTTGGAGTTTTTTGAGTCTGTCCATATAGGACAAGTGTTTAAGGCCTAAGATCCTCTTTGTGTGGTACTTTTGCGGCCTCTCCAGTTGTTGCAGGTATGTAGTGAGATACATGCCAAATGGGCATTGTACTCAATGATTGGCCTAATGAGGGAAGAGTAGAGGGAGACAATGACCTCTTTCTTCCTGGATGCAAAACCCTTAGTAATGAGATGTGCCACATAGAAGGACTTTCTGACTACAGTGGCAACGTGGTGGTCAAAAGAGAGGTTGCTGTCAACCTGTGTTCCTAGATCTCTTATAATGCCTTCTGTGATCAGTGGACTACCATCAATGTGGTAATTCAAGGGAACTGGGTTTTTTCCAAAGGGGATGAAGACACATTTTTTGGCATTGAGCTTAAGGACATGGTTCTGACACCAGTCGTTGGTCTCATTGAGGCCTTTCTATAGGATGTCAGCATCACTTGGGGAGTTAATAATAGCTCCCAACTTGCAATCATCTGTGAACTTTGTCAGTCAGAGTCCCTTTGTGTTGGCCTGGACTTCAGAGAAGTAGATACCAAACAGGAGAGGATCCAGGACCGAACCCTGTGGGACTCCACTCATGAATGGCCGGCAGTCTGAGTTGGAGTCAGCTACTTTCACACTGTGGATTCTATCTGTGAGCCAGTTTGCAACCCACCTAGTGATATAGGTGTTGATGCCTAGCTTAGTGAGTTTTTCTATGATTCCTGAGTGGGGAATGGTATCAAAGGCCTTGGCCAGATCAAGGTAGGCTGTATGAACCACCTTGCCTTCATCCACAGCTCTGGTGACTGACTCAAAGAAGCTGATCAAGTTGAGCCGGGCATAATCTACCTTTCACAAAACCAGACTGTGTGGGATCCAGAGTTTGGAGATTCCCTCTATCCTTGTTTATTAGGTCCATGATGATGCGCTCCATAGCTTTGCATGTCAGACTCATCAGGCTAATGGGGCGATAGCTCCTAGGGTCTGTAGTTGCTCCTCCTTTGTGGAGAGGGATGACTGTAGCATTGCGCCATTCAATAGGGACAAAGCCTGAGGTGAGGCTGTGATTGACCAGGGCACACAGGTGAGGTGCCAGTTCACTCTTTAGTTCATGTAGAGCACAGCCAGGGATACTGTCAGGTCCCATAAAAGCTGTATTCTTGGCCTTGGATAGTGCTGTTTTAACCTGTGCAGCAGTAATACTGGGTGCCTGGCAATCTACTGGTATTGTGATTGGTCCTTTGGGGGGGGTAAAGTTAGCACTGAATTGGTTCGCCAGCATATTTGCAGTATCTGTTGGCTCAGTATAGGAGATACCATTGTGCAGTAGCTACAAGCAAATCTGGGTATTGCCATGGAGATTCTTTACGTAACTATAGAAGACCTTGTGGTTATCTTTACTATCTGCTGCAATTCTGTTTTCATGGCTAGCTTTAGAGGATTTGATGAGGGATCTCAACCTTTTGCTGAGGCTGATAAGGGAGTTTTTCTAGTCTTGGGACTTCACCTTATTCCACATCAGTTTCTTCCTTCTGCTGTACAATTTGATTATGTCAGGGGACCACAAGATTGGCTTCCTTTTTTTTGAGGAGAGCATCTTAGTTTTGTTGGGTATGGTGAGATCCTTGAATTTGTGTACATGTTCGTACAGTGCATTGGTGTATGATATAGCGGTCATGCAACTATTATCCATTTGCATGGGTGCCGTGAAGTTAGCCACTTCTGTTTTTAGGAGCCCAAAGTTAGCTTTGGAGAAGTTTTTCATGGTGGTTACCTTTTTTGGGGGAGGTAGGAGGGATGTGGATTTGCAAGGTGATTAGCTTGTGATCCGATCTAACCAGGGAGGAGTTGACTATTGGTATAGAGCAACAGTCGCCCATGTTAGTAATGACCAGGTCAAGGATGTTGCTACCTCTAGTGGGAGTAAGAACGAGTTGGTCCAGGGCATTGGAATTAATGAATTCCAGAAAGCGTTGGGCAAGTGTATCAGTACATGAGTAGTTTTCCCAGTTAATGGAGGGGTAGATGAAGTTGCCCAGTATGAGAGTGTTAGGTTGGACTTTAATATTCTCCAGGGTGCTTAGGAATGTGGAGTGTGAATCTTGGGACATGGTTGGGGACCTATAGCAGGCTACGTCCTGAATCACTCTCTTACCCAATGTTAGCTGCACCTGAAGTATCTCAGATGCATTATGTTAGGCTACCAGTCTGGAGGTGTGCGCATCCTTTATGAATATGGAAACACCACCGCCTTTGGAGCTTCGGTCCAAGTTCTGGGGCCGAAAGGTGTGGAATGAGTTGTAGCCTGGTAGTGCAGGGGTGCTTTCTGCTGCCTTGAACCAGGTCTCTGTTACAGCACAAATGTCGATGTTCTCCATTTTAAGGGGTACCTCGAGCAAGTGCATTTTGAGATTTAGACTTCTAGTGTTGAGCAGCATGACCCTCAAATTACATTTGTTTGTAGCTGTTACAGTGGTAATTTGGTCTTTGGAACAACTCCTAAAAAGGCACTATAGGGGTGGCAAGAGCCTTGGCCAGTATCCGGAACCCCAGGGGTGACAGATACAGGCTATATATATATATATATATATATATATATATATATATATATATATATATATATATAGGTCTACTTATAAATTTCAAAGTTTCAAAACTTCAAATTTCTTATGATCGAAACCATAAGATCGACATTTGGAAACTTTGAAATGTTAATTAAAAAAAAATAAAAACAAAAAAACCTTTTTTTTTACATTTGCCCCTGCACCCCCCACACCTAATGCTAATTAAATATGCCAGCTCCAAGATTGCACTACAGTGAGGAAAACGGTAAATGTACCATTCCACATTGTACGGTGATCTCAATTTAAACAATTAGAAGTTTCAAAACTTCGATCTTATGATCTCGACCATAAGAAATGCGCTGTTTTGAAACTTTCAAATTTAGAAATAGACCCATATACACACACACACACACACACACATATATATATATATATATATATATATATATATATATATATATATATATATATATATATATATATATATATATATATATATATATATATATATATATATATATATATATATATATATATATATATATATGGGTCCCCTTCACATGGTCGACAGTTCATTTGATCAACATTTATTTGGTCGGCAATTCATATGGTTGACAGGCAGATTTGCCCCCCTCCCCAATGTTATGCGACCCTGGAGTTGATATATATAGTTAGTGGGGGTGTGGGGGGCACAGCCCCCACATAAAACTGCTTGTCGATCAAATGAATTGTCGACCAAATAAAAGTCGGTCAAATGAACTGTCGACCATGTGAAGTAGACCCATATATATATATATATATATATATATATATATATATATATATATATATATATATATATATATATATATATGGATCCCTAACACTTTATCGAAGGTCCAAAACTCTGAAGACCATATGGCCGATACCATATGTGCAAAGTTTTGGAACTCCGAACACTTTCCATTGAGATTTCTGTATAGCACAGAACTCGGGATTTGCCTTTTTCCTCGCTGTATTGCGATCTCGGAGTTGGTACATTTAAGTAGCAGGAGGTGTGAGGGGTGCAGGGGGACATGCCCCCTGTAAAAACATAAAGGTAAGTTGTTTTATTTTTTTTTCTGTGTTTTCTTATTGTTTTGAAGTTACAAAACTTCAGACATATGGTTTTGGCCATATGGTCTTCGGAGTTTTGGAACTTCAATAAATATATATATATATATATATATATATATATATATATATATATATATATATATATATATAATTTACTGGGAAAGTTGGACTGGGCAAAAGTCCCATTCTCAGCTGATTCTGATGCCTGGGGAGAAATGTTCCATTTTACAGAATGAGTAGAAGGCAGTTGTACAAGATTTTCATAATAAATGTACATATATAGATACATAGAATAGTAATGATATTGACACAATCAAAAATAATAACTGTACATGCATAGAATAGTAAATGTTAATACATAGGATAGAAAATGAACATGCATAGATTAGTAATGATATGACAGTTAATGAAAATGTAAGTGTTAAAACTAGAATACAGTAAAATATTAGTTAATATCAGGCTTGAGTATTTTTAAATGGAATCAACTTTAAATAGATATTGAGTAGGAGAACCTGAAGTTATTATAGGATGAAGGTGGTTACAAATTATAAAGGAGTATTGAGGATGTCCAGGTAAAAGGTATATAGAGATAGTAGTAGATGATAGTCAAATAGGTTGAGATTGTGAAGCAGTAGCTGTTTTATGGCCAGTTAGATAAACTTGTGGTGACAGTAAGGATTTGGAGATTATCCATGAACATCACATGAACAGAGCTGGTAAGTGAGTAGGGAGGACTTTAGTTGAGTTTTAAATGACTTAGGGAGTGTTCTTGCAGTATTGCTAGTAGGATGGAGTTCCACAGTTTAGCGAGGTGGTGGGAGAGTAGTGATTTTCCAGCAGAATTGTTGGGTTTAGAAACATGTAATAGGTATTTGTGCAAAGACTGTAGTGGGCTGGAAGGGTTGATAGATATCTAGGTTTCTATCATTCTATTTATGTTTACTGTATTGGGGAAATGAACTGTTAGGGGTACTGTGGTGGGGATGGAAGCTATGCTGAGATGAAGAGAGGTGCTTATTTTGTGTGGGGTAATATAACAGTTATAACTCGATGAATTTTTTCGAGTATTTTTGATAGGAGGAAAGGATGGCAATGTGCCAGTAGTTTAAGAATTCAGTTAAATGTTCTCCTTTGTGAAGGCAAGAATGTGACTTTTTTCCAAAGTGTTATATGTTTGTAAGAAGTTGGACGGACATTTGTTAGCTTTATGCACAATTTTGTGGGTTCGTGGAAGTTGTGAGTATGTTACATGATGTGGGAATTCCAGCCACTGTAATTCTCTTAGGGCAGCACAGTGGTGGGTTCCACTTGGAAGACTGGCAGTGAATCGTGCTGTTTTGTAGAAACATTGCTCAAGTTGGTTTAGCAAAGTCAGTTGGATGTTGTTAAGGATGAGTGCAGACTACATTAGAGTAAGCAAGAGGAGAGAAGAGGCAATGTGTTTTCTCAGAGTGTCTGAGAAGAAGGGTTTGGCTCTATAGAGAATATTTTTTTTTGGTGTAACTTTTTCACTATATTTTGGATGTGTGTGTCAAATTTTAGGTTCTCATCTACACAGATGCCTAGCAATTAAGTATGCATAACAAGTTTAATTCTTGTTTTGTTGGTTGAGTTAATTGAGAAGGAGGTTTTGTTGATTGTAAGCTGTTTGGAAGTAAATAGGATTAGTTTGGATTTACTTTGGTTAAGGAATGCCTGGGCAGATGTCAACCAGGTTTCTGTAGGGAAGAAGGACTCCTGGGTAAGTTCTTGTAGTTTGTTGATGATTTTTCTGATACAGATAACTGTGGCATCATCTGCATACTGTACTAGAATGTAGTTTTACAGGCTTCATGTAGGTCATTGATGAAGCTGATAATGAGAATGGGTCCCAGGATTGATCCGTGTGGTACATCGACTGGGATGGGGAGGAAGCTTGAGATGTCTTTTTGCCACTTGACAGATTGAGTTATATTTTGGAGGTAGCTATGGAGCCATGATTTAGCAATGGTGTTTGAAACTTAGGTTACAAAATTTCTGAAGGAGAACAGAGTGAGAGACTGTGTCAAAGGCCTTGGATAAATCACAGAAGAGGGCAGACACTAGGTTTCTGTCATTCCTATTTGCGCTTCCTATATTGGTGAGATGAAGTAAATTAATGGGGTGCTGTGGTAGGGATGGAAGCCATGCTGAGATGAAGAGAGGAAAATATTTTGGGTAGGGTGATGTAACGGTTGTGAGTGGATGCATTTTATGAGCATTTTGTTAGGGGCAGAGGATGGTAATGCACCTGTAGTTTCAGAGTTTACTTGACTATTCCCTTTTGTAGACGGTAAGAATGTGGCTTTTTTTTCCCAGAGGGTAGGAATATGTGCTTCACTGATGGATTTGTTAGAAATGAGATGGGATAGTCATTTGCTTCTGCGGCCATCTTAAAGCATTTGCCAGGTAGGTTTTCAGGGCTAAGGCAGTGGGTTGCAATTAAAGTAACAGTTTTTTATGTAAGTAATGGGAACTGGTTGGAGGGAGAGAGTTTATGAATAGGAATGGCAGGTGGTGCTGTTGTCTGGTTGTTGGTATTAGGTGAATTTTGAAGTAGTGATGAAACTGACTGAATGAAATGAGAATTGAAAGCAACAACTCAATGGCAGAGTTGTTGTCAGTGTTGAATGTAGGAAATGGTCGAGTGGAGAGGCTGGGAGTCAGCAGTTGGTTTACAGAGGACCGGAATGTTTTGGGATTTTTGTAGTTTTTATGTTGCAGGTCAATATAACAATTTTTGTCTAACTTAATCTGAATTTTAGTTTGATTTCTGAGTTGTCAGAATTTTTTTGAGATTTGAGACTTGTTAGTACTTTATTGGATAGCCATGTATTCCAGGCTCTAAGTCTCATAAGGTCTTCTGTATGTCAAGACAACCAGGGAGAAGGTTGGCCCAAACTCACTTTTTTCTGAGTGGAGGAAGTTTATTTAGGATGTTTAAGAAAGTAGAATTTAAAAATGCTAATGCATCTAGTAGAATGTATTTTAGAGCATTCCAGTTATATAGTTTCAGACCAGAGATAAAGGAATCTTTGTTGAAAAGTGTGAGGTTATGTGCTATGCTGAAATGTGGCTGCTTTTGAATGTTAGTTTGTTTTCTTATTATGTAGGTAGGGAGATGATCACATAGGGTATCTGAAAGGGTAACTGAGGTAAAGATTTTATGAGGCAAAAAGGCAAAAATCCAGTCAATTAATGTTCGCTTAGTGTTATTTTTATTATGATGTGTAGGAGTGGTGCTCAACTGTAAGAGATAAAAGACATTTACTGATCAATTAGGTGAGTCAGAGGAGAGAGAGAGAGAGAGAGAGAGAGAGTGAGACAGTCAATATTAAAATCACTTAGTATGAATTTTTCTTGGGAGAGTTTGGATGAGCACCTATGATAAATAATGTCTTGTTTTGATTGAGTCTGATATTAGATATGATCATTTTGTGGATGATTTAGTGGTGAAGGGATAAGTGTATAGTATTGCGACTCCACCGTCCCTTTTATTTTGTCTGTTTGCTCTTAGTATATTATAATTTGGGGACAGAAATGAATTATCTTTTCTTTTTCAGCCAGGTTTTAGTTAGTACTGCTATATCTGGAACATGCTGGTTAAAGCAGACATGGAACTCTGGTATTTTTCTGTGGATGCTTCTAATGTTTATGTGTGTAATGTTAAGGGAAGAACAAATAGTGATATGTCGCATTGGAGGGCTGTGGTTTCTGGGGCTTGTAGAGTTAAAGCTTTGTGGGAATGTAGCTGGCCCAGTGTTTGGATGGATGTTGCCACTGAGTTTAGTTTGGGGAAGATATGTTGGTTGTAGGATAAGCACTGTATTTTAATTTTAGCTTATGTATTATGGAGTTGCGTAAGTTGAGGTTGTGTTTGAAAAAGTCTGTGATATTGCAATAGTATAAGATGGGTTTTATCTAGGGCTGCGTATGCTGTAGCATGTTGGATAGTACAACTAGAAAGATGGTGATGGGCTGTGTGGTATTGGGAGAGTATAAGGTGGGTGTTATCTTTAGTGAATTAAGGGCTGAGTATGCTGCAGCATGTTGGGTAGTACAACTAGGATGATGGTGATGGGCTGTGTGGTATTGCAATAGTTTGCCGTGGGTGTTATTTTGGGTGAATTAAGGGCTGTGTATGCTGCAGCATTTTGGGTAGTACAACTAGGATGATGGTGATGGGTGGTGTGGAAGTATGAAGGTAAAGATGTTAGGCAGGTGAGTAGCAGAAGTGATACAGTCAGCAAGGAAATTGGTATCATGATGGTAGGATGATAATTTGACAAGTTTAGGGATAGAGGAAGGGGAAAAGATGGGTGATGTGTTTTATTGGGAAACAATGTAGTGTTGAGGTGTATTTAATTAAGAGGGCAGGGAGTATGATATACAGGACACAAGTGAGAACTGGAGAGTGGACGATGCATTGAATGGAATATGGGAGGGACTGCAAACAGTTAATGTGTGCAGGTGTTATACTAGGATTGGTTGAGCTTTGAGGTGGGTTGAGATAGGGTGTTTAAATTTAGAGTAAGTGGGGGTAAGTGGGAATAGGGGGTGGGGTAGGGGAGCGGAGCAAGCCTAAGCAGAGCGAGGGTGGACAGAGCAAGTTTCACTTGCTCAGAATGCTGTGGGACATAAAACAATCAATCAGTGAACTGGGTCAGAAGAAGGTAAGTGTGTGCAACTGTCTTTTTTCCACTTTACTATAAAAGCAGGGAATTAATGAGAAGGCTTATGTACTTGCTATGTAGGCACTGTTAGCAAGAGTAGTTTAGTACATAAAAATAAGTTGAGAAAAATAAATAAGAGAAATGAGATTAGTGGTGGTTTGACAAAAATCTACTGCTTATTTGGGAAATGTTAAAGAAAAAGTGAAATTAGATTAATAACAAAAAAAAACCTGTTAGTTAATTACCTGATGTTAAAAATGGGGGGGGGGGGGTAGTTTTATCTAATGTGGGTCATTGAAATACTGTTATCAAAAGTAAGCTAAGTATTGATAGATGGCCATTTGCAGAAAATATCAGAATATGTGAGCGGTGTATATTAAAACCTGCCCATGAAGAGATATATTAGGTAATTTAAAATTGGATGGTTCATTTTTTAATGTATGATAATTTATAGTGTAGTATGTAATATATAGATTTGCTAACTACATCCCTGATGTAGTGTGCATGTCTTATGCAAATACTACAGCAAAGGTCTGACACCGTGAAGTGATGAAATGTGAGTAAGTACCTATCAGAACACCCAATTACTGATGTTTTATATCCACAGCAGGGTACTAAATGGGCTGCCTTTAACTTTGTCTTTAGCAGGCCACCCCTGAGGTCTAGATGCTTGCTTTTGCCTGGGGCATTCAAAACTAGGGGACAAGTGTGGTTGGGATGGTGACTGGGTCTGGTTGACTGAGGATGGGAGCATACTGGTCAAAGTCTAGAAATCTAAGAATGAAACAGATGTGAGAAAAACAAAACAGGTAGCAGAGAGGGCAAAGAGATAAAGTATCGGCAAGTGCAGTAGAACATAAAATTTACATAATTTTGCTGCTGGTCATTACTATAGACACTCTGAGACAACTCTGAATATTGTTTTTACAGTTCATAGAACAGCAGGTTTTACATCAACATGAATTTTTAACAGTAAGAAGAGTCTAATCGTCAGTGACTTATCGGAAAATCAAAAAAAAATTATGTGGTACAATGCAAAAATACGAGGAAAAAATCAGGAATGGCCTGCAAAATCAGGGACAGCTGAGAGCGGTATGGATGGAAATCTGATGCAAGCTGTAATATTTTTGCTTAAGGCACAGAGCCCAAAATCATAGTTTTACTTTCTACAAATGGGAAGCGATCTCTATCAATCTGTTTAAATGGCTAAGAATACAAAGTCATAGTACAGATACAGCTGCAAAGTCAGTTTATACAAGTCACCAGAAGAAGGTTTTTAAAACCATTGCTTCATTCATTTACCAAAAAAGTTAATTCCTATCACAGCACCTTCTAAGTGTTCTGATGAAAAATGGAAAAACTAAATGGAACCAGAAGACATCAATATAGTACTGTACCATTTATTATAGTGCATAATTTTCTGATATCAAGACTGCACCATTCCTGATGCCCCAGGGATATGTGCAAGCAGCATGGCAAATACTGTATGGTGAAAAGCTATCACAACTACTGCTGATCTAGACCGTGATTTATTGTATACTATTTGTACTGGAATACTATTTGAAAGTCTATACTGTACTATATTGCCTCCTAAGATAATTCTCTGGATTCCACAATTGAAAAGGATATGTGCTCCAGCAGGACTAACCCAGTCATTAAAACTGAAATGCATATATTCCTTTTCTTATGCAGTGGGCTACCACTGTTTCTCAGTACTATGATTCTCAGAGTTGCATATCTCTCTTATGGAAACATTGTCTATGTTTGCATCACTGTGATTATTTTAAGGAAGTTTTTATTTAGTCAATATGTATTTGTTTACAATGTGCATAATCTCTTGGCAGCTGTGCACCACACCACACAGGCTCATTATTTTATTTTTTTAATGTATTTACTTCTTAACTGCATAAGTGGACTGGTCATTAAGGACACTGTTTAGACATGACCTCAGCCACAAAGGAAGGGAAAGAAGCAATATATACACATACCTTTAGAGCAGCCAATCAACCAGCATGTTTTTCAGAGGAAACTGGAATGCCCAGAGAAAATTCTCTCTGACACGGGAAGAAAGTGGAGACTCCCCACAGACAGTGATCAGAGACTGGGACTGAACCCCAGACCCAAAGCTATGAGCCATAACTCTGATCAACTGAGACAGTGTGCTGCCCATATACTTTATCCTGTCCATGCATCCTGAAGGATTCTTGCCAACCATGTTGGATCCTATGAAATGAACCTTTGGATTGTTGCCTGAGAATACAAGTTCACTGGGGTCTATGTATCTAACATTTAGTTTTATAGGTTCATAGGTTCATAGGTAGGTACTAGGCTGTTGGCCCAAGGGCCTACGTAAGCCTAGCCAGCAAGGTACCATAGCTTACGCCACCCAAGAAAGTTATTTTCCTGTGCCACTGTCCAGCAGAGACACAGAAGTGATCCCCGGGGTGTATTACCTATTTCCCATCCACTCATCAAGATTTGTCTTGAAGAGTGCTAATGAAGAACTTTGCTTGACATAGATGGGTAGCTTGTTCCAGAGTATAGGAAGTCTCTGGGACAGGAATCTATCCCTCCAGCGTGTCCTGTTTATTGTGGTGACAAGGTTTAGGTCCCTAGAGCATGTAGCTTGGAGAGAATGGGATTTCTTTAGGTGTAGCATGTCCAGCAGCTCTGGATTTGACATAGCTTTATATGTTAGGCAGAGATCACCTTGGAGTAGGCGATATGCTACGGAGTAAAGCTGGAGTTTTTTGAAGCGGTCAGTGTAGGGCATTTGTTTGAAGCCAGTAATCCTCTTTGTGAGGTACTTCTGTGGCCTTTCCAGCTGCTGCAGATGTCTTGTGAGGTACATTCCAAAAGGGGCGTTGTACTCTATAATGGGTCTAATGAGTGACGAGTAGAGGGGAACAATGACCTCTTTTTTCCTGGATGAGAACCCTTTTATGATGAGGTGTGCCACATAGAAGGACTTCCTGACTACTGTGGTGATGTGACTATCAAAGGAGAGACTACTGTCCACCTGGGTCCCAAGGTCTCTTATCACGCATTAGGTGTTAAGTAGATTGCTGCCTATGTGGTAGTTCATGAGTACAGAGTTTTTACCAAAGGGGATGACACTGCACTTTATGGCATTGAGCTTGAGGCCATGGCTCTGACACCAGGCATCTGTCTCAGTGAGGCCCTTCTGTAGGATGTCCACATCATTTGGAGACTTGACTATGGCTCCTAGTTTGCAGTCATCTGCAAACTTCATCAGCCAGAGGCCTTCTGTGTTAGCCTGTACTTCAGAGAAGTAGATACCAAACAGGAGAGGTCCCAGGACGGAACCCTGTGACACTCCACTTGTCACTGCCTTGAGGTCAGATTTAGAGTCTGCAACCTTTACAGTGTGGGTTCTGTCAGTGAGCCAGTTGGCAACCCATCTTGTGACATAGGGATTTATACCTAGTTTAGTGAGTTTAGCTATAATTCCAGAATGGGGGATGGTGTCGAAAGCCTTGGCGAGGTCAAGATAGGCTGTGTGAACCACCTTACCCTCACCCTCATCCACGGCCTTGGTGACTGCCTCGAAGAAGTCGATCAGGTTCAGGAGGCATGATCTGCCTTTCACAAACCCGAACTGGGTGGGATCCAGAGTTTGGAGGTTACCAATGTCTTTGTTTATGAGTTCCATGATGATACGTTCCATGGCCTTGCAGACCAGGCTCATCAGGCTAATAGGTCGATAGTTCCCGGGATCAGTGGTGGCTCCCCCTTTGTGGAGTGGGATAACTGTTGCTGTGCGCCATTCAGTGGGCACAAAGCTTGATGTGAGGCTATTATTGAACATGGTGCTTAAGTGGGGAGCCATTTCATTCTGAAGTTCGTGTAAAACGCAGCCTGGGATGTTGTCCGGTCCCATGTATGCTGTGTTTTTGGCTTTAGAGAGTGCAGCTTTTCACTGCACAGTTGTGATTACAGGGACTCTGCAATCTTCCTGTATAGATATGGGCCCTTTAGCAGGTGAGAGGGGGGGTAAAGTTAGCACTGAACCGATCTGCCAAGATGTTGGCAATATCAGTTGGTTCTGTAATTTTCGTGCCTTTGTGCTGTAACTCAGAGCAGATCTGGGTGTTGCAATCTAGCTTCTTAACATAGCTATAGAATGCTTTGTGGTTGTCCTTGGATTTAGTGGCAATTTTGTTTTCGTAGCTAGCTTTGGAGGATCTTATAAGGGATCTCAGCTTCTTACTGAGGCTGACCAGGGAGCTCCTCCACTCATGGGATTTTACTCTCTTTTGCAACAGTTTCTTCCTTCTGTTGTACCACTTGTTTATTTTTAGTTTGTTATTGTTTAGAAGGGTGATATTTCCTTGTGTTAATTTAATTTAAATTATTTACAGTGAAAGAAATAACCTTTGTTTTCTAGGAAGTCTGTATACTTACTTTGTATTTATAGTGTTATGTGGATTGTGAGGGAATATGTATTAATAGTATTGTATGGATTGTGAGAGAATATAACAGTGTAAACATTGTGTTTGTGTTTATGGGTGTTTAGTATTTGTGTGCATGTGTGTGTGTGTGTGTGTGTGTGTGTGTGTGTGTGTGTGTGTGTGTGTGTGTGTGTGTGTGTGTGTGTGTGTGTGTGTTTCTACATATTTTTGCCATCCATGTATGGACTGATGCCTTTTGTACTGCGGACATAAGGGCCTGATGGCCTCTTCCCCTGTGCCAGGAATGACACTAGCTGCTTACTGCCTCCACTGTTATTAAAAAAGCAAGAGAATTTGTACAAGTGGTAGTACCTATAGCCTGACTCACAAGTCAGAAGATGTGCTATTTTACCTGGAGCAGGTTATCCAATTAATGTGCCTTCATTATCATCCACCCACATCAGAGCAACTTCAAAAAAGGGGAGCGCATGGCTGATAAATCACACATATATGTGTGTGTGTGTGTGTGTGTGGGGGGCATGTGTGTGTGTGTGTGTGTGTGTGTGTGTGTGTGTGTGTGTGTGTGTGTGTGTGTGTGTGTGTGTGTGTGTGCGCGTGCGTGCATGTGCGTGTGCGCACACGCGCGTATATGTGTCTGCCTGGTGAAACATTATTGTTCCAGGCAGAAACCTTTGAGTCTTAAAATGACGAGGCAGACACCCCAACCCCACCATCTGAGCTGCCACTTCTCACAGCTACACTTATAGTGAGCTGCAGAAGGGTCAGTTGTATAGTCCTTTGTTTTTCTGATGGCATGATTGTAAAGTGCCACTTTGAAAATGGCAATGAACACAACTGCAGAAAGCAAACTGTGCAACAGAAAGAGCTGATTGGAAGTGTTTCATTTACTTATTTATTAACTTGCTAAAACTACTGCAAATGAGTGTGTCTTTTCAGGAAGGCTCTGGGTCTACCAGAAAAAAGGAAGACTTAAGGAATTAGACCAGGGCCGTAAGATACAATGTATCAGAAATGCTTAGCCTTTACTCGTTGTATTGAACTGCTGACAGTGGTGTCAGTGGAGGGCCTATAAAGTACCTGTTGTAAAATGCATTATGTATCTTGTGCTCACTAAAATAGTGTTACTATAACTCTTTAATGGATATTCTGATGAAAATGATCCCTTTAGGCAAAGGACAAGTTTGCCCTTAGTAACTCCTTGCAGAACACCTTTATATTTATTGTGCCTCTGTGAATGTGCACTGTAGGAACATATTATTTTAATGGTCTATAATTTTTTTCCGGTGCAAAAACAAACGATGTACAAATACGCTCCATGCCATCAAAACATTTATAAATTTACATGTGATATTCACAGGGCTAGTTGCAGTATTATCCTCACATTTGCAAATGGCATATTCTTGTTGAGATAGAAAGGCTGCAGGAGCACTTACAGAACAAGCCATTAGTAAATCCAGCTTTTCTTGTCAGACAGTAGTTGGAACATGACTGAGAATCTGTAATTTCTATATGTTTGCTGTCAGGCTGAAACATGCACAATGGCAGCGCTTGCTTATTTTGGAACAAGTGACATTTAAAAGAGACGACACTGATATATCTGAATAATGTCAAATTTTATCAGCAGCTTTAGACTGAAAGAAAACTGAAAAGGGTTCCTTGGCTTGTGCTTACCAGCTTACAATGCATTATTGAATGTTCATGTGTTTCAGGATGTCAGCTGAGGGCATTAGTAGCCAAGTAAACCACTAACTTGAACACTGAGCTTTAAACTATATAATGTTGTAGAAATAAAATCATCTTTCTTGATTCAAATATTTCTGTTATTACTGGCAGTGAAGGGGTCTTTTTCTTTAATTTCACATTGGATAATATTAATACTTTTAAGCAGATAACCACACTAAGACTTCAATGGGGGTAACATGTTCAAGGTGTCAGTGCAGACAGCATCTACATTTAACAGATTCTCATTTTGCTACAGAAGAAAAGAGTGGGAACGCAGTAACCAGGAAAAGTGCAAGGCGTTCCTTCAGGTTAATGGTAAGGATTTTGATTGCAGTCTATAGAAACGTGAAGGCAATGTCTGAAGCATTTGTTCTGCACTTGTAGATCCATAAAAATCAATCAATCAGTCAATCAATCAATCAATCAATCAATCAATCAATCAATCAATCAATCAATCAATCAATCAATCAATCAAGGACAGAAACTTTATGATATCTGTGGTACAGAGTAGGCTGTAATCCTGAGTTACAGTCCTTGGAATGTCAGTGTTAAATCAAAAATAAGTGAAAAATAGAAATATAGAAGTGAAAGCTGAAAACTGTCAGTAGCCTGCTCTTTTTTATTCCCATGCCTGAAAAACTTAGTCTATAGTAAGGAAAAAACAACAGAATTTCAGTAAAGTTAAGCAGTTAAAGTAGAATGCTGGGAGTGAGTAGTAAGGTGAAGATTTAAGTAGTCACAATACCCACAATGGCTGCTATATAGCAAACTACTGCTACCTTTGTACAATGAAATGTAGTGGACTTTGCTTGTAAGTATAAATGAAGGTATTAAATTTCTTATCTAGAGTAAATGAACAGCTACAGTAGAGATTTTTCAAAAATGAAAACCAGGCTGCTAAAAATGTGCCCATAACTTATTTTCAACTGTTATAATTCAATACTGTGTGAAAATCCTGGTTTACTATCATTATTTAGAATGGCAAAACATCTGCCATTCAAAATAATGAAACGTTAAACCGAAATGAAACATTTCGAGCGTACACAATGTCACCCCAAATGATCTACACATTTGAGTTGACATTGTCGCTGAAAATGTGAATTGATAGCCATATAGGAGCTGTAAATCAAACTCCTATATGACATATCACATTTCTGCAGGGGGACAAGCCCCCCTGAACCCCCTGCTGCTAATTTATTCCAACTCAGAGATTGCAGTACAGTGGGGATATGGATGAATTTCCTATCCCCACTGTACTGCAATCTCGTACATATAGTCGAACACACTTATGACAATACTTATGTGAATGCACTACTGCATTCACATAAGTGTGAATGCAGTAGTGCATTCACATAAGTATCCACTACTGCATTGTTCGACTATCCAACTCACTTTACATTTTGCAAACGACATTCTGATTTTCAGCAGCATAACTGCCGACAGCATGTCGTTCGCAAAAATGATAGTAAACCGAAAATCCTTCAGGATGTGTCATATGATTATGTATGGACTGACAGTTGTCTGGGCAAAGCAAATACAAAAATATCCCTTCTGTATGCAATGAAACTGTTAGTCCCAAATCTGAAAAATGAGAGCTATGGCAGCTATTCTCCATGACAAATTGGTTACACTTTTGTTAGTGTTAGACAGAAACTTTGAAAACTATAATAGTTGCTCAGGCACAAGTCTGACTTTTGTCAGTGCCCTTAACTGGTGGGGGCAAAGCAGCTGTCCAACTGTTGAGTTTCTTTCAGATGAAATCATACAAAGGTGTGGTCGATTGTGACATATGGCAGTGCCAAGGATAAGAGTTAGAACAATAGGCAGCAATGCTGCTCATTGATGGAGGTACATAATACTGTGCTAGCACTCTGAGCAATGGCCTTGGTAATTAGGTATATAATAATGTGCTAATGCTCTGAACAATGGCCTTGGTAATTAAGTACATAGTACTGTGCTAACACTCTGAGCAATGGCCTTGGTAATTAAGTACATAATACTGTGCTAACACTCTGAACAATGGCCTTGGTAATTAAATACATAATACTGTGCTAACACTCTGAACAATGGCCTTGGTAATTAAGTACATAGTACTGTGCTAATGCTCTGAACAATGGCCTTGGTAATTAAATATTAATACTATGCTAACACTCTGAACAATGGCCTTGGTAATTAGGTACATAATACTGTGCTAACACTCTGAACAATGGCCTTGGTAATTAGGTACATCATACTGTGCTAATGCTCTGAACAATGGCCCTGGTAATTAAGTACATAATACTGTGCTAACACTCTGAACAATGGCCTTGGTAATTAGGTACATAATACTGTGCTAACACTCTGAACAATGGCCCTGGTAATTAAATACATAATACTGTGCTAATGCTCTGAACAATGGCCTTGGTAATTAAGTACATAGTACTGTGCTAATGCTCTGAACAATGGCCTTGGTAATTAAGTACATAATACTGTGCTAACACTCTGAACAATGGCCTTGGTAATTAGATACATAATACTGTGCTAACACTCTGAGCAATGGCCTTGGTAATTAAGTACATAATACTGTGCTAACACTCTGAACAATGGCCTTGGTAATTAGGTACATAATACTGTGCTAACACTCTGAACAATGGCCTTGGTAATTAAATACATAATACTGTGCTAATGCTCTGAACAATGGCCTTGGTAATTAAGTACATAATACTGTGCTAATGCTCTGAACAATGGCCCTGGTAATTAAGTACATAATACTGTGCTAACACTCTGAACAATGGCCTTGGTAATTAGGTACATAATACTGTGCTAACACTCTGAGCAATGGCCTTGGTAATTTGGTACAGCACAACAAAGCAAATGGAAAGGATCACTACAGAATCATCTTTCAGTCAGTGTTTCATTTCTGATCTAAATAAGTAAATATAAGCTATTGTAAATGTGTAAATATGTATATAAAGCCTTATCTACCTGTGAATGAGATTAGATAGTGTTAACTTTGCCCCGCCTACCCAGAAAGCTTAATTCCCCTTGAAGACCCTTTGTAGCAAATCTCGGAATCCCTGTCAAGGACTACAAATGATGCTTCCTTAGTAGCAGACCAAATGCCAGGTTGCATTCTCATCAGTATCAGAAAATGCACTATTTGTACCTGTACTTAAACTGTTGAAACTCAAGTCTATCCACAGGGTTTTTACCTGATACCCAGAGAACAGCCACAATGACTCCCCTACACAATATTGACCCTGAGTAATTATAGACCTAGCAGCTTCACGAACCTTATATGCAAAGTCATGGAATGTATCACAGCAGATCTCTTTAATGCAAACATTGGCAACTTAATTAATCTGGACCCTAATCAGTTTGGTTTTGTGAAGGGTGGGTCCTATCTACTAAACATAGTACCGTTCTTTAAAAAAAGTTTGCAGATACAGTAGACTGTGGTTAGTTAATGCACACTGCTGGCCAAGGCTTTTGACAATATGCCCTTTGGTGGTTGTGACAAAGGGAGATGCTACCAGTACAGCTATCTGGAATTTTATTAATAATTATATGTCATTTGTGAATATCAACATGATCTATATAAGATACTTATGTTACAAATATATTAGAACTGCATGTCATGTGTATATCAAACTGGTTTGTACAGATATGTGTGTTGAAAAGGGTAGTTGCAAAAGACTTGTGTTTAAAATGGATTCATAGTGTGCCCTGCTGGAAGAGAACAGAAATGTACATGCGCTATTGTAACTGTTTAAATGTATATATTTTAACATCAGAAACTGGAATACAAGAGTTTCCAAAAAATAGCTGAAATTAAATTACTTTATGGCTACACAATAAAAGATGGTATGTTTCAGTTTTCAATGAGCTACAAATGCAGAGTCTATGCTAAGATGTTTTCTGTATTGTCTTCGGTGTGAACTAATTACTAGTTTTGAAATGTGAAGGAATGCAATTGTTCTATGACTTCCAGCATCTGCCAAAGATCTGAGGTCTATGTATTTTCACAGGTAGATGCTAAATACTGCCAGCTTCCAGCAGTGGGGGTTTTACCTGGGATAGAGTCAGATGACAAGAAATTATGTCATTCTGCAAGCTATCCCAGAAGTAACATCTGAGATATTAATCCGAGGAGTGTCTTAGAGAGACAGAGCATTCTGTATTCTCTCTTGGACTTGACAACAACAGGAACCATTCACCACACATCTGCCTTGTTCTTATGAAGTAAGTTACTAGGGAATGGTATAATTCTGTTAGATAAAGTCAGGAAACGAGCAAAGCTTAGTTTAGATTTTTTTCTTTATTTATTTGAGGCTGTCCTGCAATGTTGTTTTAAATATTTCCTGTGGTTTTAAACTCTGATGCCACTGTGAATATATATTTAGTATTGTCTTGTTCTTTTATTATTTATTATTAAATATATTTAAACCTTTCATTGTGGCTGATCTGTCTAGAGATATTTAAGTTTTGAGATTACTTGCATATTCATTTGGTGACACTGTGTGGGCCACTCCCAATATCCTTGCTCTTGGTCAAACTACCATTTGTATTAATATTAATATTACACAGTAAGATTGGACACCCTTTGTTAAGGGCCTTAAAGTAGCTGATAAGGAGTTGGCTGGTGGCAGTGACAACTACCTTATAGTCTGGAAAAAAGGGGGCATAGCTGGTAAACCTGTGCCAACCTTTCACAGGTGTGTGTGTGTTTGTGTGTGTGTGTGTGTGTGTGTGTGTGTGTAAATCAGTCCTCAAAGAGTGTTTGTGTGTCAGGTACTTGGGCAGGGACACAAAGCACTGGTTGGACAGAGAGGGTGTTGGTGGTCTCAGCTTGGCCACTCAGCTGAGATCTCGACTCTATAGCTGTGCCAGTGGGGAGTCTTATTGGGGATCTGGAGAAAGAGGGAGAAACCAGCCCCGGACTGACTGTGGTCTCTGTGTGCTCTCAAGGGAAATTTCACTTAATGCAGAGAGCTGCATCTAGAAATACTGTGTGGGTACCTGTCATCCTCTCAGTGAATGCCCTCCAACTGGTGCCAGTGGTGAGGATGGAGGATCCTTGATTACTGGTCCAGTGGTGGGTTGTCACAGTAGTATTACTGAAAAATTAGATAAACAATGTAAATCCTACATTGTCCATTTCATTACAAACTAGCTATCCAACAGATCCCAGGTTAGGAAAGTTGCTGTTACTGTCTCTGAAAGTAAAATTGCAATTAGTCAGATATCATGGGTTTCAATACTAGACCCTCTCTTCTTCAGCATTTATTTTACAAACATCCAAGCCAATATCAGAAAAGTATGGTTGACTAAGTTTGCTGATGATTGCAAAATGAGCACTATTATGCACTTATGCACTGATATTAAAAGCTCCAGCAAGGGCTGGAATATGTACATTCCCAGTACACTTAAAAAGGTTTCAAGCTAAATGCAAAAAGGTATACCAAATTTCTGTTAGCACCTCATGGAGAAGGTCAAAATGCATAATGGATTATTTCTAACCATGTGGATGAAAAAGCATCTGTTTTCTAGGCCTGCCTGCAAGGAGTCCTAATGCAGAATTTGTTTAGTTGTCTGTTTTGAAAGGAAGCAAACAGATCTATTTGAGGTGTTCCCCACAACTGGCTCAGTTCTTAAAATACCTCCTC
Organism: Protopterus annectens; assembly: GCF_019279795.1. Classification (NCBI taxonomy): domain Eukaryota; kingdom Metazoa; phylum Chordata; order Ceratodontiformes; family Protopteridae; genus Protopterus; species Protopterus annectens. The sequence continues at coordinate 341,874,885 of NC_056732.1, forward strand.
ATTCAATTTCTATTCACTAGGGTTTGTCCTGGTCCTGCTCAGCTTGTCTTCCACATTTTGCTCTGACAGAATGCAGTAAGTTTGAAGAGTTAAGCAATGTTTCAGACCACCTTCCAAGCCACTATAGCTAGCCTGCAAAGAGGTTGAAACCTGTTGCCCCTGTTTGCTTCTATTGTACATCACTGTGGTACTGCTGTAATCATCTGCAGAGGTCCTGGGGATTTACTATTAAAATGTTGAAAGGGAAAATTACTTCCGTTTGACACACCAAAAAAAAAAAATGAAACTCAAAATGTAGAACGTGGCACAATGTCGAATCAGCTGAATGAATTCAGCAGATTTGAATTCTTGCCAAAGAGATTACGTGATGTCCATGTAGGAGCTCTGGTAAAGGAAACTTCTATACCTAACATCACATATTTGCAGGGGGCAAGCCACCCTCCACCCCCTGCTAACTATATATTCCAGCTCCGAAATCTTACTACAATGAGGAAAGGGATGAATTTCCCACACTGCACTGTACGGCGATCTCTGTACAGTACTTTGAGTTTATATTAGCTAATGCACTGTGAATTTGCTGATATAAACTTTCGAACATGGAGATGTTCAATATGGAAATTCAAACATCCATGTTTTGAGTTTCCATCTGCGAACATTCTCCCTTCCATCTTTTTAATAGTAAACTGGTCCTGGGAACCATAGATGATGAAGAGATTTTTATATCCTGGATCACAGCCAACATCTCATTGGCTAGATTGTTTTGTTCCAAAGAGCCTGAATTTTCACTCTCATTGAAATTGCACCCCCCCCCCCCCCCAAGAAAAATCTATAGTGTTTGTTGTCATAGATTGAGCTGGGGTTAGAATAAAGAATGGGAGGCTTGGATTCAGAGCAATATGTTAACTTGGCCACAATGGTTTTCTCTTCACAAAACCCAACCTGTTTGAGCACCTGGGAAGCAGAATGACCAAACAAAACCTCCTTATTCAAAGGAGAATTCAATATTTCAGATTTTACTTTTTCAGTAAACTTCTGATTACCTACCCAGGCAAGAGATCTCCTCACAGCAGCTGTATCTGTAATCCTGGACACTGAGTCAGCACAACCATGCACACTCTTTAAAGAATGTTTAGACACTTGAGAAAGAGTGGCAATAACAGAATTCAGAAAGGACCTACTTTCAAAGGGTAATGTGGCAGAAAGGTATCTCAGACTGTTCATACAAGTTAACAAGGACACCAACATATGAGCCTGGTAGCTCAGGATTTCAAAGACTACAGCTGAAGGACAAATTCTCTTTCCAAACCTGTGAAAGGCTGCACCATTCTTGTCTGAAGGCAAATTATTAGAATTAATCAGAAACTTGCTAGCAACTGAAAAAACTGAAAAAGAAATAGAAATAGCTGCTGGGTCAGAGCTGAGATGAGAAAACAACTACTTTTTAGACTGAGGAACTTTATAATGTCTAGCTGTCTTTTTAGTGACTGAATATTGACTATTAGGGTTATCACAGAGAGAATCAAAAACATCCTCCAAGACTGGCATCATAGGAGGAATATGTGTAGTATGTGGTTTAGCCCCATGTCATAGAATCTCCTTAAGGAGGAGGGAACATTCATTATCACACAAAAATACATTATTCATCCTGTACACAGCCTTTGAAAAAGGAAGCTCCTCTACAAGAGAAACTGAGGAAACAAATTCTTCAGAATCAGAGTCAGATGCTTGTGACGAATATAGATGAAGCACTGTCCCTGTCAGTATCAGGATCTTCTGATAAAATATCCTCATGATTTCTGGAATTAAGAATCATGAATGAATTTTCCAGGTGTTTAACAGGATTCAAAACCAGCAATAAACCCTCAGCTAAAGTAAGCAATTTATCTTCATTAACAGACACACTGTCTTTAGATAAAATATGTCTAACCTTTTGTTTCTTTTTTCTAAGGACATCTTTAGAAGAAGACCAAATGAAGGATGGCACTTCAATCCTGGAAACAGAGAAACTGCCATACCCAAAGAAGATGCTTCTTCCATTCCCAGTATGGACATTGAAACAGCCACAGAGGACATTGTTAATCTCAGGTCCATGGTGGCAGAAGGGACTATACCAGAGGATCCTGGGAAGACCAGTGAGTGGTCTGAGGAATAAGCTGTGGCCACTGCAGAGTATCCCTCAATGACTGAGGCGTAGACTGAACCCTTAGTACAGGTAAGGACTCTTTAATTTTTTTTTTATTTTTATTTTTTTTTATGTACAGTGAACGGAAGAACCACAGGAATGGTAAGGGTATCCATACTCCTGACAAGAGAGAAGCCTGTTTGTTTGTAAAGTACTACTGTAACAAGTAGGTCAAAAGGTAAGTTGTCACTCAAGTGTTAACAAGCAGTGCATACATTTACATTTCCCTATCTTCTTCTTCTTTTGGCTGCTCCCATCAGGGGTCGCCACAGCAGATCAACTGTTTCCATTTCTTCCTGTCCTCTGCATCTTGCTCTGTCACACCAACCACCTGCATGTCTTCTCTCATCACATCCATAAACCTTATCTTAGGCCTTCCTCTTTTCCTGTTACCTGGCAGCTTCATCCTTAGCATCTTTTTCCCAATATACTCTGCATCCCTCCTCAGCACATGTCCAAACCAATGTAATCTTGCCTCTCTGGCTTTGTCTCCAAACCTTCCAACCTGGGCTGACCCTCTAATATACTTATTTCTAATCCTGTCAATCCTCATCACACCCAATGCAAATCTTAACATCTTCAGCTCTGCCACATCAAGCTCTGACTCCTGCCTTTTTGTCAATGCCACTGTCTCCAACCCATATAACATAGCTGGTCTCACTACCCTCTTGTAGACCTTCCCTTTCACTCTTACTGGTACTCGTCTGTCACAAATCACTCCTGACACTCTTCTCCACCCACTCCATCCTGCCTATACTCTCTTCTTCACCTCTCTTCCACACTCACCATTACTCTGAACTGTTGATCCCAAGTATTTAAACTCATCCACCTTAGCCACCTCTACTCCCTGCATCCTCACCATTCCTCTATCCTCCCTCTCATTCACACATATATTCTGTCTTAGTCCTGCTGACCTTCATTCCTCTTCTCTCTAGAGCATATCTCCACCTCTCCAGGGTCTCCTCCACCTGTTCCCTACTCTCACTACAGATCACAATGTCATCTGCAAACATCATAGTCCACGGGGACTCCTGTCTGATCTCGTCTGTCAACCTGTCCATCACCATTACAAATATGAAAGGGCTCAGAGCTGAACCTTGATATAATCCCACCTTCACCTTAAATGCATCTGTCACTCCCACTGCAGGCCTCACCGCTGTCACACTACCCTCGTACATATCTTGTACCACTCTTACATACTTCTCTGACACTTCCGACTTCCTCATACAATACCACAACTCCTGTCTAGGCACCCTGTCATATGCTTTCTCTAAATCCACAAAGACACAATGCAACTCCTTCTGACATTCTCTGTACTTCTCCATCAACACTCTCAAAGCAAACATTGCATCTGTAGTGCTCTTTCCTGGCATGAAACCATACTGCTGATCACTAATCATCACCGCTCTTCTCAACCTAGCTTCCACTACTCTTTCATGTAACATCATGCTGTGACTGATCAATTTAATCCCTCTGTAGTTACTACAGCTCTGCACATCACCCCTATTCTTAAAAATTGGTACCAAAACACTTTTTCTCCATTCCTCAGGCATCCTCTCACTTTCCAAGATTTCATTAAAAAATCTAGTTAAAAACTCCACTGCCATTTCATCTAAACACCTCCATGCTTCCACAAGTATGTTATCTGGGCCAACAGCCTTTCCATTCTTCATCCTCTTCATAGCTGTCCTTACTTTCTCCTTGCTAATCCACTGCACTTCATGATTCACTATCCCCACATCATCCAACCTTCTCTCCCTCTCATTCTCTTCATTCATCAGTCCCTCAAAGTACTCTTTCCATCTGCTCAACACACTCTCCTCACTTGTGAGTACGTTTCCCTCAATATCCTTTATCATCCTTATCTGCTGCACATCTTTACTTGCTTGGTCCCTCTGTCTAGCCAATCGGTACAGGTCCTTTTCTCCCTCCTTAGTGTCCAACCTTTTATACAACTCGTCATATGCCTTATCCTCAGCCTTTGCCAACTCTCTCTTTGCCATGTACCTCATCTCCTTATACTCTTGTCTGCTTTCTTCATCTCTCTGACAAACCCACTTCTTCTTCGCCAATCTCTTTCTCTGTATACTCTCCTGTACTTCTTCATTCCACCACCAGGTCTCCTTGTCCTCCTTCCTCTTTCCAGATGTCACACAAAGCACCTTTCTAGCCATCTCTCTTACTAGCTTTGCTGTAGTTACCCAGCTATTCAGTAACTCTTCACTGCCACCCAGTGCCTGTCTTAACTCTTCCCTGAACATCACCTCACAATTACCATTTTTCAATTTCCACCATTTGATCCTTGGTGCTGCCCTCACACTCATCCTCCTCTTCTTGATCACCAATGTCATCCTACAAATCACCACCCTATGCTGCCTAACTACACTTTCCCCTGCCACCACTTTACAGTCTCCAATCTCCTTCAGACTGGCCCTTTTACATAAGATATAATCCACCTGTGTGCATCTTCCTCCACTCTTGTATGTCACCCTATGCTCCTCCCTCTTGTTAAAATACGTATTCAACAGAGCCATGTCCATCCTTTTCTCAAAATCGACTACCATCTGACCTTCTGCATTCTTTTGCTTAACACCATACCTACCCATCACTTCCTCATCCCCTCTGTTCCCTTCACCAACATGCCCATTGAAATCTGCTCCAATCACCACCCTTGGGTACAGTCATCACCACTTCATCCAACTCACTCCAAAATTTTCTTTCTCATCCATCGCACACCCAACTTGTGCAGCATATGCACTAACAGCATTCATCATTACACCATCAATTTCCAGCTTCATAAACATCACTCTATCCGACACTCTTTTCAACTCCAAAACACTCATAGCATACTGTTCCTTCAGGATAATACCTATGCCATTTCTCCTCCCATCCACACCATGATAAAACAATTTGAACCCACCTCTGATACACTTAGCCTTGCTCCCCTTCCATCTGGTCTCTTGCACACACAATATACCAACCTTCCTTCGGTCCATCATATCAGCTAGCTCTCTCCTTCTACCAGTCATACTGCCAACATTCAAAGTTCTGACCCTCACTATCAGAGTCCTAGCCTTTACCTGCCTTCAGCCATGCCTTCCGCCTCTTCTCCTCCTTCAGCCAACAGTAGCCCAATTTCCGCCAGCACCCTGTTGGCCAACAGTACTGGTGGCGGTCGTTGTTAACCCGGGCCTCGATCGATCCGGTATGTATATGTGTACTTTTGTCTGCATGTATGATTTGGCAAAATTTTACGCCGGATGCCCTTCCTGACACAACCCTCCCCATTTATCCGGGCTTGGGACCGGCACAAAGAAATGCACTGGCTTGTGCACCCCCAGTGGCTGGGTTATTTACATTTCCCTATACATTTCCGTATAAAGTTCTTCAAATATCACAACAGTAAATGGACAAACATGACACTTTAGTTCCCTACAATTTAGAAGTCCCTTTTTACAGAAGGTGTCACTGAATTAAGTAAAATTGATGGTAAGTTGTCACAAAGTATACATATGCATCAGACTGCAGTTACTATCCCTTTAAACATATAGCTCCTTCATTTCACTCATGAAAAGAACAAAACCAGCACGTTTTCACTCAAAGTGCCCCAGACCAAGTTAATTAGTCCCAGCTACTTAATATAACTAGTCTGATAAGATGTTTCCACTAAAATGTCAACACAGTAAATTGATGGTATTCCTGTCAAAAGAAGAAAAAATATATAATTTCTGTGTAGAGGGGTTCCCCAAAGGGGACTTATCTGCCAGAAAAGGAAGATCAGACCCATCCATTGATCCTGTAATTCCCACAGGTGCTCTAGCAAGGGAGTTAAGAAAGTGCTGAAGAAACTGGTGCCCAGGTTGCTGTTTTTTCCCTAAGGATCTTGAGACACAACAGCTCGGCTGCATGTGTGAAGGGAAGCCAGAGACTTTGGAAGACTGGACAGCTGTTATATTCTGGGTGGGATATAACCCAAATAGCTATAAACTACTGCAGCATTGAGAATGATGAACATCCTTCTATCTGACCCAGATTATTTCCAAAAGAATGTCCTCTAGATCCAAGGAAGCCATCTTGCTACTGTACTCCTTTGTTAGACCCATCATCGAATACAATGTCCCATTTGGCATATACAAATTTAAGAGTATTGATCAACTGGAAAGGGCCCCAAAGGTTTCTAGCTAAGAAAAGTAAAGGGCTCAAATCCTTCAAATGTCCCAGTATATTAGCACAACTCTTCTTATACACTGATCAGCTGCTCTGAGATGACCTATATCTCTTTTTTCAAACCATGAAAGACCCATTCCTATTTAACCTCCTACAGCCTCACCAAACCAGTGGCTCTATTAATTTCCACACTAGTTAACTAAATCAACACCGACAAATAAACAGATGGAGAGTTTTCTAATGCAACATAATCCCACAGGTACAAAAGCAGTACCTTGGCTACCTCTACAGTTAGTCTTGATAAGTGGATGGGTAGACACAAGTTTACCCCAGGGTTATTATGTATGGCTTTGCTTGACTTGGGGAGTGAGCACCATTAAGTGCTTGAAAAAGGTGTCAAGAACCTTTTGACATTTCTACTTAAAAAAGTACATGTCTAGGCATCTTATGGCCCCCATAATCACTTAAAGAGGTACATGTCTAGGCATTTTATGGTCCCCATAATCGCTTAAAGAGGCACATGTCTAGACATCTTATGGCCCCCATAATCACTTAAAGAGGAGCATGTCTAGGCATCTTATGGACTTCATAATCACTTAAAGAAGTACATGTCTAGGTATCTTATGGTGCCCATAATCCCTTGCCTAGTATTATTCTGACACTCCTAACTGTCTTTTTCTTTGAGTAATAATAATTTTGCACTGGTGTACATAGTCATTTCAAATGTTATTATACAGTACTTTGCATTTCAAGCAATCTAAAACCTACAGTGATATTTTAACACAACACTTGCTTCTGAGGATGTTTACAGACAAGCCAACTGTACTCCACATCTTGGAATCTCCTAATGAGTGCATGATTCTATCTTTAGAAGTCTAAGAAATCTTCACAATGAACAGTAATTCATTGAATGCCACTCAATACTTATATTAATTATTTGAATTCATCTCTTTATGGCTTGTCAAATGATGTTTTCTGATTACGTTTAGTATAAATTTTACTGTCACAGTATTTAAGATTTTGTAAGCCATAGTAACTGTGGTAATATAGTTCCAAGCAGCTGTGATTGTACTAACTTAAAATTTTGCAGTAATGTTCTAAACTAGCCTGGGTTATGGTTGAAAATGCTCCAAGGACCAGTCCAGATAACTGGTTAACAAAGTTAAGATAAATGAAAAAAAATGTCAATAATTAGGGGCACAATGTTTGTCTGAGAATGTTACTGTTTTTTGTTGCCCAGATATGATATCCTAGTATCATGCTGACAAAGGAGCAGAGAAATGTACATAATAATATTTGCTGCTCCTTGATGTCCCAATGGAATCCCTTGGCATGAGTGTGGACCCTGCTGATGCAACTCATAAGGGCAAAGCCACTTTCAGAGAATAGCACTTCAAAAATGCATCATGGTTTCCTTACAAATGCAAATGATGAAGGGAAGAGCATCCGTCAGTGAGCTGTGCTGAATTTCGGTAGCAGCAGGTACTGTCAGATCACAGTCATGAATATAGTACCAGTACTGATGAGGGAAAGGCATGTTCCAGGCAGCTGTGCTACAGTTTGGTAGCAACAGATGGTGCTGTGACATCATCATGACTTACACTAACTGTAGTGATGAAGGGAAGAGCATCCTGCAGGGATCAGCACTACATTTTGGTAGCAGAAGGTGGTGCCATGGCATCATATTGACCTTTATTAACAATACTGATGAAGGATAAGACTCCTGGCTGAGTCAAGTGGGATAAGCTGATTTTTCCAGTAGAACAGGGCGGATTGGGATTACCCAATTTAAAGGGGTATTTAAGAGCTACACAGGTAAGACTTCTATACATAGCACAAGCAGAAAACTATAATTCAAAGTGGAAAGGGATGATAATAAAACATGGGGGAAGCTCAAGAAACAAGGATAGACTGGGATTTTGGATGCAGAACTTTAAGGAGAATTATAATAATCATGCAGAATATTATATCCATAAAGTAGCAGAAAGTATTCTAAGAACTAAACCAACACGAGAATGGAGAAAAGAGATTCTGCCGGTAGGGATGACTACAATTAGGGATACAGACAATAGGCAAGAGGGGAATGGAATTTATTGGAGAAAACTGGCAAAGGAACCAAGGTATTGGGAGCAGATAACTATAGAGGGAAAGATGATAGAGTGGGAAGATGCCAAGAAGTTATTTGGACTTCAGGTTAGAGATCGCCTTCCCTATCAGGGATTGATACCAGAGTATAGCCAAAGAGAAAGAAATAGGTGAGTTCTAAATGAAAGACCAGCACTGGTAGAGTTTTTAATAGAATCTAGAAGAGAAGGTGCCATCAAAAGAGGAATAATTAGTAGAGCATATAAAATATTGCATGATAACTATAAGAATCAGTCATAAGAGGTTAGAAAGGATTGGGAAGAGAGATTGGATAAGCAATTCACAAAAAAACAATGGGAGGATATAAGTATGTCTCCCAAATATGCAGCAAAATCTAGAAGATTTAGGATTTTTGCCTCAAAATGTTCACATTGATATTTTTATACTCCATGTAGACTCCAGAGAATTTTTCCTCAGGTAGACAGTAAACATTGGAGGTGTGAAGCAGAAGAAAGAGGTAACTGGGAGCATATTTTCTGGGAGTGAGGTGACTTGGCAGTCTTTAAGGATTCCCTGCAGGATGCACTGTCAGAGATGCTGGGTGAGCAGATTGGTCTGATGAGGGAGATTATTTTTCTGAGCTAGGATACAGAATCGGAATTGCCTAGACTTGGTAAGGTCTTGCTGTGTCTAGTAATGGTGGCTGCCAAAAAAAGCAATTACTAGAAAATGGAAATCAAAATCTAAACTAACTATACTGGAAGTAGTTAATATAGTAACACATATAAAACAACTGGAATTGAGAACTTTAGAAAAGGGTAGGAGCAAGCTACATAGGAAAATGGGAATTGGGGGAATCAATACATACAAGGGAGGAATGGGGCCTAAAAGACGGCAGGACTTAAATGAGCTATGTAATGTTTGAGTGTGGAAGATTGGGTAGATTATTAGTGATGTATAATGTTTGCAACTGGGAGTGTGTCAGTATGGTTTGTGACGTAAAATGCTTACAACTAGGATTGTGTTGGTGTGGTTTCTTTTCATTTATTTAAATGTATGATTGCCTATGCAGTAAGTGATGGTTTAATAAAGATATTTCTTGTTTAAAAAATGAGGCAGGAATTGAATAACTTATGTAATATTGCTTAGGTTATATGATATATAGCAATATATGTGAAGTATAATGTTTGTTATGTTAATATAGTTAGATTGCTTTTATATGAATGTAAATTTGCCTATGTCACAAGTGATAATTCAATAAAGGTGCTTGAAAAAAAACCGACTCCTGTCTGCCTACTATGCTAGTTACTGAGCTAGTAACGGGCATTCAGGCACCCTTATGACTGACTGCAGCAGTACAGTGATGAAAGACAGATAATTTGTCTGACAGTCTGCTGTTGTTCATTATAAGAATGCATTGTTATAGCAATATCTGACAATGTGAAAGAAGAAGGGGCAAAACATATGTTTGTCACTAGCATTTTTCTGACTAATGATTATGGCAACTACAAAGGGCAGGATACCTGCAGAACAATTGTGTATGGTAGTCAGTAGTGATGTAGTCCTTAATGACTACCATATCCTAAAGCACTGCTACTGATGAGTGGGTCAGACACTGCTGTGGCAGCTATGCTACTGGTTGATTGCCGCCACAGGAATCACAGGAAATTCATATCAATTAACTCTTGCAACCACTGACACCTTGTCAATGATGAGTCCTCCATAACTACTCTTTTAAGAAGGTGTAAACCAGTCAAGCTCAGAGGAAATCTGTGAATACCCATCCAATCACCCAGGTCCCATTTCAAAGAAGGCACAGCACCTCACTGCTTAATTTGCATGGGGTGATTATTCCAGAAGTGGGGAGGTGCTCTGTAATAAAGCTTTCTTTCTACTTTATTTATCTGCTTGTGAAGATTTAGGTCTCTTATTTTGGTATTTGTGGAGCTATTTAATTTGTGGATATACAATAGATCCAAGACCACTGGAATGGCACAGAAGGCAAGCCATAGGTCTCTACTTAGGAGTATATAAGATACTGAATAAAGGAATAGACATTCATAAACTCCAGTGCCCTGGATCAACTTATCCACACCCCCACCAGGGGCAACAATATCCTAGATCTAGTCATTACCAACATGAGTGACTGGTGTTCCACACCTGAAGTCAACGCCTCATTGGTCCGATCCAACCATAAGCTAATTACCCTAGATATCCACATCCTGCCTCCACCCCCCATTAAGGAAACCATGGTAAAACATTTCTCCAAAGCCAACTTCATGCTTCTTGAGACAGAAGTGGTGAACTTCATGACACCCATGCAGATGGACAATACAGTTATGACTACTGAATCCTACATGATTGCACTTTATAAGCACTTACATGAGTGCATGGATCGTGCTATCCCAAACAGAACCAAGATGTTATCCTCCAAAAAAGGAAGCCAATCTGGCAGTCCTCTGCCATAAACAATCTGTACAACGGAAGGAAGAAACTGTTGCAAAAGAAAGTAAAATCCCATGAGTGGAAGAGCTCCCTGGTCAGCCTCAGTAAGAAGCTGTGATCCCTGATAAAATCCCCCAAAGCTAGTTAGGAAAACAAGATCGTCACTGATTCTAAAGACAACCACAAAGCATTCTATAGCTATGTCAAGAATCTCAATGGCAACACTCAGATCTGCTCTGAGTTACAGCACAATGGCACTAAATATACAGACCCAACTGATATTGCCAACATCCTGGCATATAGGTTCAGTGCTAACTTTGCCCCCCTCTCACCCCCTAAAGAGCCTATCTCTCTACCGGAAGAATGCAAAGTTCCTGTAATCACAGTTGCACAAGTAAAAACCACACTCTCCAAAGCCAAGAACACAACATCCATGGGACCAGACAACATCCCAGGGTGTGTTCTACATGAACTACAGAACGAACCGGCACCCCACCTAAGTACCATGTTCAGTCATAGCTCACCTCAGGCTTTGTGCCTACTGAATGGCGCACAGCAACTGTTATCCCATTCCATAAGGGGGGGAGCCACCACGGACCCCGAGAACTACTGCCCCATTAGCCTGATGAGCCTGGTCTGCAAGGCCATGGGATGTATCATTATGGAACTTATAAACAAAGACACTGGTAATCTCCAAAGTCTGGACCCCACCCAGTTCAGGTTTGTAAAAGGCAGATCATGACTCGTAAACCTGATTGACTTCTTTGAAGCAGTCACCAAAGCCGTAGACAAGGGTAAGGTGGTTCACACAGCCTATCTAGATCTTGCCAAGGCTTTTGTCACCATCCCCCACTCTGGAATTATAGATAAACTCATTAAACTAGGTATAAATCCCTGTGTCACAAGATGGGTTGCCTACTGGCTCACTGACAGAACACACTGTGAAAGTAGCAGACTCCAAATCTGACTTCAGACCAGTGACAAGTGGAATACCACAGGGTTCAGTCCTGGGTCCTCTCCTGTTTGGGATCTACTTCTCTGAAGTACAGGCTAACACATAAGGTATTTGGCTAACAAAGTTCTCAAATGACTGCAAACTAGGAGCCATAATCAAAACTCCTAACGATGTGGACTTCCTACAAAAGGGCTTCACTGAGACAGATGCCTGGTGTCAAAGCCATGGCCTCAAGCTAAATTCCAAAAAGTGCATTATCATCCCCTTTGGTAAAAACTCTTTACCCATGAACTACAACACAGGCGGTAGTATACTTAACACCGAAAGTGTGATAAGACACCTTGGGACACAGGTGGACAGTAGTCTCTCCTTTGATAATCACATCACCACAATAGTCAGGAAAGTGGCACACCTCATCATGAAAGGTTTCTCATCCAGAAAAAAAGAGGTCATTGTTCCTCTCTACTCATCACTCATTAGACCCATTATAGAGTACAATGCTCCTTTCAGTACGTACCTCACAAGACATCTACAACAACTGGAAAGGCCGCAGAAATACCTCACAAAGAGGATTACAGGCCTCAAACAGATGCCCTATGCAGACCGTCTCAAAAAACGCCAGCTTTACTCTGTCGCATATTGCCTACTCAGAGGTGATCTCTGCCTAACATACAAAGCTATGTCAAACCCAGAGCTGTTGGACATGCTCCACTTGAAGAAATCCCAATCCCTCCGAGCTACACGCTCTAGGGACCTCAACCTTGTCACCACAATAAACAGAACATGCCGGAGGGATAAATTCCTGTCCCAGAGACTTCCCTTACTCTATAATAAACTATCTATCTATATCAAAGAAAGCTCCTCATTAGAACTCTTCAAGAAAAATCTTGATGATTGGATGGGAAATAGGAAATTCACCCCGGGGATCACTTCTGTGGCTCTGCTCGACAGTGGCACAGGAAAATAATTTTCTTGGGTGGCAAAAGCCAGGGTACCTTTTTGGCTGGGCTTGTATAGGCCCCAGGGCCAATAGCCTAGTACCTACCTATGAACCTATGAATAGTGCCTTCAGAATTTTCTGGTCGCTTAAAGTTTTTAAGCCAGTAATCTGCTTAGTTAGGAACTTCTGGGGTCTTTCGAGTTTTTTGATATGTCTAGTGAGGTACATCCCAAGGGGGGGGCATTACATTCAATAATTGGTCTAATCAATGCTGAATACAAGATGACAATGCCCTCCTTAGATCAACATGACATTCTTTTGTCAATTAGCTGTGCTAAGTAGAAGGACATTCTGACTAATTTCATTACATGATGATCAAAGAAAAGTAAATTATCAACTCAAGTTCCACGCCTCTATCAACACTTACATTTTGAAGTAGGGTATTGTCTATGCTTTACGCTTGAGAAGGGTTTGTCTACCAAGTGTGCCAACATACATTTTTTTAGCACTTAATTTCAGCACATTTTAGTACAGCAGGTATTTATGAGTGTAAGTTCTTGCTGAAGAGCTTTGGTATTAGAGAGAGACTTGACAATGAATCCCAGTTTACAGTCATCTGCAAACTTAGTTAGCCAAAGGTCTTTGTTCATGGTCTGGGATTAGGAAAAGTACATGCCGAACAAAAGAAGTCCCAACACTGAGCCCTTTGGAACACACTGGTCACTTTCATAGTCTCTGATGAGGCACTTGCCACCTGACTCTCTGGGTTCTATTTTTTAGCCAACTGGCTATCCATCTTACCACATGGGGGTGTACTTGTAAAGCATTAAGCTGACTAAATATGCTAGCACGGGGGAGGGTGTCAAATGCCTTGGCCAGGTCAAGGTATGCAGTGTAGACACCTTGACTACTCTCATCAGTCTGTGCTACTCTTTTGAAGAAGCCAGTCAGATTAATTAGACAGGATCTACTATTGTCAAAACCAAACTGCAGCAATTCTTGCCTAATGAGATTTTTAATATTACAATTTATCAGGTCATTTACAATGTGTTCCATAATTTTGCAGATGAGACTCAGTAGGCTGATGGACCTATACTTCCTGGGCAAGTGGTGGGGGTCACTGTTATGGAGTGGCTTCATGAGTACTGTATGTCAAACCTCAGGGACAAAGCGTATGACTAAACACAGGTTAAATAGTTTAAGCAGTGGCTCTCCCAGGGATTCTTTAGTATTATTAGGTCTCATGGAGTAAGTATTTTTGTTCTTCGGAAGCACCTGCAGTACATGTTCTTTAGTGATGATGGGGGGGGAGTTGAGAAATTCAGTGGTAACTGAGCATTGGACAGTTATTTCTTGGATGAAATACATGCTGAATTTGTTTGCTAGTATGCTGGTAATGTTTACTTGGTCAGAGTAGGTTGTCATCATCATTATCACCATCAATCCCCTTTTTCCCATTTTTCTACATGGGGTCAGGGTGTCGTGTTAAGTGTCACCATCCCTCTCAATTCAATGCCATACTCCTGCCTCCTTCAACACTCATGACTGACTGTCACAGATCATCTCTCACACAATCCATCCACCTCTTTGGTGCTGGATTCCATTGTTTCCTCTTACCTTCTTTCTGTCTGTCCCAAATCTTCTTTACCAGATATTGTTTTAGGTGATTTGGTCATGTAAGACCGGGTGGTGCCACTATGAAAAACTTCAGAGGAAGCAGCAGTCAGGGTAGGCTCTATGGTCAATGGCTGAAGACCTGGAAGTTGACTGAAGCAAAAGCATAGGAGATCAAGGAATTACTAAGGGCTCTAGCACCTCTGGGAAAAGAGGAAATAGGTGGAGTCAAAGAAGAATGGCAGCATTTTAAAACAGCATGTGTGAGGACAACAGAGCAAATATAAGGCTGAGCCAGGTATGGAAACAGGGTAAATAAAAAAGAGCTGGTGGCTGAATGCAGAACTTAGGAAGTTATCAAAAGAAAGGAGTGCAAGAAGAAGTGAAAGACAGAAGACACAGATCAGGCAAAGAGGGAATACTAGTTCACTAACAAAGAAACGGACTATAAAGGATTAGTCCAAATAAAAACACTTTAGCTAACAGATCTAGGAGAGTCTCTCTCTCTCTCTGATACCATCCCTGTGGTATAAACACTTTGTTGGAGTTTCCAGTAGTTTATTCAGTTAAGCAGGTAGAGGGATGAGTGTTCTTCTTCTAATGGATGCGATTAGAACAAGAACACTCATCCATCTACCTGCTTAACAGTGATTACTGAACATCTACTGTTATAGTAAGTTTACTTACACATCTGTACTATGTTCATCATATTGATCACTGCTGCAGTAGCCATAGCTATATGGATAGATTAACTTAGCTAACTACATTTGGGAGGTGGAAGGAGAAGGGTCCAGGAGCCCCTGGAGAATGGCTCTAGTAAATCCTGATCCAGACCTAGAGAAGGAATGAAGCTTGTAGTGCCTGCCTTGTAAATGTATGTATAGAGGAACAATTTGCTGCTAATAGAATATTTCTAGAATCCATCCCTTTCCAAAAATCCAGAGAAGAAACAAGGCCTTGACCCTGCCTTTACAGGTTGTCCCTTTTTCTTACCTTCACCAGAAATGAGCAATGGATCTGAGAAGCTCAAAGATTTTGTTCTATCAAGATACTGTTTGACTTGTCTGTGGACATCCAAGCTATGAAGTCTCCTTTCTCTCCTGTTTTTAGGTTCAGGAAACAAAAATGGGGAGATGGGTAGTTTTGCTTAATGTAAACTCGGATAACACTTTAGGCATAAAAGGATTACTTCTCAAAGAAACCATGTTTCTGTAGGAAATAAAATAGGGTTGAATCACCATAAGAGCTTGGAACTCAGATACCCTTCTTGCAGAGATCAGAGCAGTCAGTAAAATAGTTTTCTGTGTTAAGAACCTCAAGTTAGCCAGGGTGGCTGTTTCAAATGGAGCATGTGTTAGCTTCTTTAACACAAAATTAAAATACCAAGGAGGGTCACCAGTTTTCTTGGAGGTCTCATGCAAAAGTCCTATCAAAAACATTTTGATATGAGAATGCATTGAAAGAGGAGGCTCCATTGGCAGACATGCTGAAATGGCCTATAATGAACCTTGATAGAGGAGTAAGAAAGATCATAGGATAGTAATGAACACAAATATTGCAAAACCAGAAAACAACTAGTGCTGAATGGGTGCCGGTTATGTTGTTGGCACCAACTTGGAAACCTTTTCCATTTGCTAATTTATGATTTTCTAGTAGCGGGTTTTCTTGCCTCCCTTAGTACCTACTGCACATCCTCAGTCAACAAGTGCCTTAAGGGAGTTAAGATCTTATCATCTAGACAGTCAGTTGAAGTTGCTTGGGGTTGAGCTGTATCAAATACCCCTGTTGCTGTGTGAGTAGATCCAATCTGTGAGGAAGCTTGCTGCAATTTTCATACCTATTTCCAAAAGAAGGGAGAGACACTTTTGCCTGGTATAGAAAGGTGTTTTCACAGTGATCATGGGGAATTCTTTCTGAATCTTCAGAAGTACCTTTGATATGAGTAGAAAGGGTGGAAAAGCATACAGGAACACTCCTGTCTAAAGAAAAGAAAACATATCTTTCTTCTTGCTCTTCTTACATGTAGTCCTGGAGCAGAATATTGCTAGTTGATTGTTCAGAGAGGAGGCAAGTAGAGTACTTCAGAAACTCCCCACAGATGGACCAAATCTTGAAAACCCCTGTTCTAGTTTCCATTAATGAAGGTCTGCCTTTGTCCTGCTCGACTTATCTGCCACATAATTCTACTCTGATGGAATGTAGGATGCATTTAGAGTGAGATTGTGCTGTGAAACTATATCCTATGAACCTATGAACCTATGAACCTAAGATAACATGGCTAGTCTGTAAAGGGGGTACAACCTGGTTTTCCCTTGCTTGTAGATATACCACAGGTCCTGGGGACCAAAGAGGTTTCAGAGAGTTGAGGACCTTGAGTAAGGCAAGCATCCCTTATTTATGTGTTTGCATCTGACTTGGTGTCCCACAAATCTTGCACTTTTGTCCCTCCTGAAACTGTTCCCCAAGTAAAGTCCAAGGTGTCTGTGGTGACACTCTGCTTTGGAACAGGATGGGAGAAAGAAAGACCCAGGTGTAGGGATATTTGTTGTTTCCCTCAAGTGATTTGTCTTCTGAAAAATCCCAGCACTGGGATATGAAAAGACAAAAGATGTTGGTATTGGGACCAAAGAGACTTCAGGTACTTCTGTATCTTTCTAATATGGAGTATTGCCAACATGGCCAGGAGTTTCATGAGAATCATAAACACCAGAGTTTGAATGAAAAACCTTATTAATAGATCTAGATGTAAATCTATTTTCCTGTGGGAGAAAAACTCTTTGAACTAAGGTGTCTTTCTGACCCCACCCCCCCCGGAACAAAATACTCTGTGAATAAGTCAAAAAAGCCTTTTGAATGTTCACTTGGAAAATCAGCTTGTGTAAGAGATCTCTCATCCAAGTTAAAAATTCCTGGTACTTTGAAAAATACTCTGCAAAGATAAGGAAGTCATCTAAATATTGAAAATGCGGATACCTGTAGCCTGCAATGAGATATGACTGTAGCTAGACATTTTGGTCAGTGAATAGTCCAAAGGGTAAGGCAGAGAACTGATAATGAGATTCAGACTCAGAAAACCTTAAGAAATACCTGAAGTCTGAATGAATTGGGATGTGATGATAAGCATCTTTTAAATCTAGTGTTACCAGGCCACTTGAATGAGGAAGAACAGGTAACATGTTGAAGTGACAGCATTTTGAACTTGGGCACTATCACAAGCAAGTTTAGGAAAGAAAACTCCAGAACTATTCTTCAAACATTTTCTTTCTTTTTTTGTCAATAAAACACCCTTGAATAAAACTTTACCAAACTTGGAAGAAGGAAATGGTTCTACCACATCCTGGGACAGCATGTTATGAAGGACTGGAAGAAATTATAGAGTCTGATCTGGTAGATGAGGAATTAGGTTCATAGGCTTATACTAGGCTAATGGCCACCAGAGTCTTTACAACCTTAGCCTTGCAAACCAACTTTGTTTTGTCCCAGAGTTTCTTGGACACATATATGGTAGGTATGTTAGTAAAGAAGTAGCTATGGGTTATGTGTTTGTGTGGGGGGGGGGTATGTTAGCTGGGGATTAATTTAATTACTGTCTATCTCAGTCTATCAGAGACATGAGGGACAGACCAGGGGTGAATTTACAATTTTCCTTCCAGTGATCAAGGTTTCGTTTGAATAATGTCAGGGATGAACTATGCTTCGTATAGATGTAGAGCTTATTCCACAGTTCAGGGAAACTTTGAAACACATATCAGTGTCTCCAGCAGGCTCTGTTTATGTCACAGATAAAGTTCAGGTCCTTGGATCTAGTGTTTCTGGTGCTGTTTGTCATAGATGTGCAAGAGATCCATCAGAGCTGGATCTAAGGCTGCCTTATATGCTAAGCATAGATTGCCTCTCAGTAACCTGTTGGAGATTGAATATAGCTGGGATTTTTCTGGTGAAGAACCTTTGACGTCATTCCAATTGTTGCAAGTGCCTGATTAGGTGCACACCAAAAGGGGCATTGTACTCAATGATGTGTCCTATAACGGCTGAGTACAATGGTACTGCTAGTTCCTTTGACCTGAATGCCATACGGTTGCTTAAGACTTGGGCAACGAAGAATAATTTTCTTACTGTCTTGGCTACATGTTGGGCCAATACCAGATTACTGTATACAGATGTTCCCAGATCCCTAACTATCGGGTCACTATTTAGGGGTGTTTTATCGATGAAGTAATAAGCTTGGGTGGGTGATTTCGCAAAGGGCACTATAATGCATTTCTTTGCATTGAGTTTTAATCCGTGGCTTTCACATCAGTCATTTGTTTATGTTAGACCCTCTTACAGGATGTTCGCGTCATGCAGGGAATCTATGATAGTTCCCAATTTACAGTTATCTGAAAACTTGGTGAGTCAGAGGCCTTTGACATTAGTCTTGACTTCTGAGTAGATGCCAACCAGGAGCGGTTCCAACACAGTGTCTGAGGTATTCCACTGCTGACCAGTTTCTTGGTGGAGGTAATGTCACTGATTCTGACTTCTTGGGATCCTATCTGTCAGCCAGCTGGCAATCCAGCAAGTTATGTAGGGATTCATGCCAAGTTCTGAGAGTTTATCAATAATACCCGAGTGTGAAATTGTATCAAATGCCTTGACTAGTCCAATTTCTTGGGGGAAACAACAAATATCCCTACACCTATGTCTTCCCTTCTCCTATCATGTTCCAAAGCAGAGTGTCAACACAGACACCTTGGACTTTACTTGGGGAACCGTTTCAGGAGGGATAAAAGGAAAGGGAGAAATTTCCACCCACTATTTGTACCATTGTTGCATAATCTGTTACCAAAGAGAAAAGTGGAGATTCAGACTTTCTGGAAGGGAATGGGGACTCTCAGAGTGGTAGGGGGCTCACAAGTTCCCTTATATAGTTATTTGGACGTGTTGGATTGTCCTTGGTTTTGCAGATTCCTGGATTCTTTTGGAACCCCCTTGCCATTTCTTCTTAAATGTCTGTTTACCTGCATTTTGCTTAGACTGTTTATTCTGTTTTTTTTGGTCAAAACTGGATAAAAGGTTAGAGAATCCTTTAGAAAATTTGGAAAAGGAGGGATGAAAAATCTTAGAGATTCCCTGTATTACATGTTTTGATAACCTCTGCAGCATAGGGACCTTCTTCTTCTTCTTTCGGCTGCTCTCGTTAGGGGTCGCCACAGCAGATCAACTGATTCCATTTCTTCCTGTCCTCTGCATCTTGCTCTGTCACACCAACCACCTGCATGTCCTCTCTCACCACATCCATAAACCTTATCTTAGGCCTCCCTCTTTTCCTGTTACCTGGAAGCTTCATCCTTAGCATCTTTTTCCCAATATACTCTGCATCCCTCCTCAGCACATGTCCAAACCAGCGTAATCTTCCCTCTCTGGCTTTGTCTCCAAACCTTCCAACCTGGGCTGACCCTCTAATATACTTATTCCTAATCCTGTCCATCCTCATCACACCCAGTGCAAGTCTTAACATCTTCAGCTCTGACTCCTGCCTTTTTGTCAATGCCACTGTCTCCAACCCATATAACATAGCTGGTCTCACTACCCTCTTGTAGACCTTCCCTTTCACTCTTACTGTTACTCATCTGTCACAAATCACTCCTGACACTCTTCTCCACCCACTCCATCCTGCCTGTACTCTCTTCTTCACCTCTCTTCCACACTCACCATTACTCTGAACTGTTGATCCCATTTACTTAAACCCATCCACCTTCACCACCTCTACTCCCTGCATCCTCACCATTCCTCTATCCTCCCTCTCATTCACACACATATATTTTGTCTTAGTCCTGCTGACCTTCATTCCTCTTCTCTCTAGAGCATATGTCCACCTCTCCAGGGCCTCCTCCACCTGTTCCCTACTCTCACTACAGATCACAATGTCATCTGCAAACATCATAGTCCATGGGGACTCCTGTCTGATCTTGTATGTCAACCTGTCCATCACCATTGCAAATAAGAAAGGGCTCAGAGCTGATCCTTGATGTAATCCCACCTCCACCTTAAACGCATCTGTCACTCCCACCGCAGACCTCGCTGCTGTCACACTACCCTCGTACATATCCTGTACCACTCTTATACTTCTCTGACACTCCCGACTTCCTCATACAGTACTACAACTCCTCTCTAGGCACCTTGTCATATGCCTTCTCTAAATCCACAAAGACACAATGCAGCTCCTTCTGATATTTTCTGTACTTCTCCATCAACACTCTCAGAGCAAACATTGCATCTGTAGTGCTCTTTCCTGGCATGAAACCATACTGCTGATCACTAATCATCACCTCCCTTCTTAACCTAGCTTCCACTACTCTTTCCCATAACTTCATGCTGTGACTGATCAGTTTAATCCCTCTGTAGTTACTACAGCTCTGCACATCACCCTTATTCTTAAAAAGCGGTACCAAAACACTTTTTCTCCATTCCTCAGGCATCCTCTCACATTCCAAGATTTCATTAAGCAGTCTAGTTAAAAACTCCACTGCCATTTCACCTAAACACCTCCATGCTTCCACAGGTATGTCATCTGGACCAACAGCCTTTCCATTCTTCATCCTCTTCATAGCTATCCTTACTTCCTCCTTGCTAATCCATTGCACTTCATGATTCACTATCCCCACATCATCCAACCTTCTCTCCCTCTCATTCTCTTCATTCATCAACCCCTCAAAGTACTCTTTCCATCTCCTCAACACACTCTCCTCGCTTGTGAGTACGTTTCCTCATTATCCTTTATCACCTTTACCTGCTGCACATCTTTACTAGCTCGGCCCCTCTGTCTAGCCAATCGGTACAGGTCCTTTTCTCCCTCCTTAGTATCCAACCTTTCATACAACTCTTCATATGCCTTATATTTAGCCTTCACCACCTCTCTCTTTGCCATGCACCTCATCTTCTTATACTCTTGTCTACTTTCTTCATCTCTTTGACAATCCCACTTGTTCTTCGCCAACCTCTTTCTCTGTATACTCCCCTGTACTTCCTCATTCCACCACCAGGTCTCCTTGTCCTCCTTCCTCTTTCCAGATGTCACACCAAGCACCTTTCTAGCCATCTCTCTTACTAGCTCTGCTGTAGTTACCCAGCTATTCAGTAACTATTCACTGCCACCCAGTGCCTGTCTTAACTCTTCCCTTAACATCACCTCACAATTACCCTTTTTCAATTTCCACCATTTGATCCTTGGTGCTGCCCTCACACTCATCCTCCTCTTCTTGATCACCAATGTCATCCTACAAACCACCATCCTATGCTGCCTAACTACACTTTCCCCTGCCACCACTTTACAGTCTCCAATCTCCTTCAGACGTGCCCTTCTACATAAGATATAATCCACCTGTGTGCATCTTCCTCCACTCTTGTATGTCACCCAATGCTCCTCCCTCTTGTTAAAATACATATTCATTCACAGCCATGTCCATCCTTTTCGCAAAATCTACTACCATCTGACCTTCTGCATTACTTTGCTTAACACCATACCTACCCATCACTTCTTCATCCCCTCTGTTCCCTTCACCAACATGCCCATTGAAATCTGCTCCAATCACCAGTCTCTCACCCTTGGGTACAGTCATCACCACTTCATCCAACTTGCTCCAAAATTTTCCTTTCTCATCCATTGCACACCCAACTTGTGGAGCATATGCACTAACAACATTCATCATTACACCATCAATTTTCAGCTTTATAAACATTGCTCTATCCAACACTCTTTTCACCTCCAAAACACTCTTAGCATACTGTTCCTTCATGATAATGCCTACGTCATTTCTCCTCCCATTCACACCATGATAAAACAATTTGAAACCACTTCCGATACACCTAGCCTTGCCCCCCTTCCATCTGGTCTCTTGCACACACAATATACCAACCTTCCTTCGGTCCATCATATCAGCTAGCTCTCTCCCTATACCAGTCATACTGCCAACATCCAAAGTTCTGACCCTCAGTATCACAGTTCTAGCCTTTACCTGCCTTCAGGCATGCCTTCCCCCTCTTCTCCTCCTTCGGCTAGCAGTAGCCCAATTTCCACCAGTACCCTGTTGGCCAACAGTACTGGTGGCAGTCGTTGTTAACCTGGGCCTTGACCGATCTGGTATGTATTTCTGTACTGTTGTCTGCATATGATTTGGCAAAATTTTATGCCGGATGCCCTTCCTGACGCAACCCTCTCCATTTATGCAGCATAGGGACCAAAAACTAAATACCTATCCAAAGGAGAATTTTAAATCTCATTGTTCACATCATCTGGGTAGTTCTGAGATTCCAGCCAGACAAACCACCACAAAACACTGCCAGTGGCCATAGTCCTGGAAGAAGTATCAGATGAGTCATACACACACTGCAAACAATGAACTGTCACTTGTACAATGGAAGAACCTAAATTAAGTCAGAATTTTCTTCACAAGAAGAAACTGCTGACAAAATATTTCTCATACTTTTACATTTAGTCAGAATAAATTTTAACATATGAGCCTAACTATTCAAAATTCTGAAAAATCAGAGTTACAGAAAAATACATTTTTTACACCATACTTATCAATAATCTTCCTATCCTTGTGCCTGTTCCCTCTTCCCGGACCAATGAAAGTGGCTTTTCCTTGCCCACTAAGGGGACCCCAACAGCTGTAGAGAACATGGCTAACATGGTTCATAGTGGCTTTAGGTGTTAAACCAGTAGGAACCAGGTTAAAAGATGAGTGCACTGAGGGACAACCTATGGCCACAGCAGAGTCACCCACTTGCATTTGAGGCAAATTCCTAGCCTGCACTGGTGGCAAAGGTTGTTTGCTTTACTTTTTCTTTTTGTGGCTGAAAGAAGGACCGAATGTGGGGCTAGTAGTTTGCTCCATGGTCAGTATAAAAATGATGCCTATTTCCTGGGGAAAACAAGCAGTAAAAGCCAGTAGAACTTTTACACAAACACAGTAAAAAGCACTTTAAAGCACTTTGACACCTCCAAAAAGAAAAATAAACACAGTATCTCCACATAAAAATGTCATTCCATTACTTTAAATAATTTGTAAACTGACAGGGGAAAAGAACCTTCATTTAAAAGTATAGTTAACCAAAATCACAAAAACGTAACTCTTGAAATGCAGGACACTGTATTCGGTACAATAAAGGCTGTCTTTAAACTTTACCAGGACTCGAATAATCCAAACCGATGCAAAAGTCATCACAAACAAGGTATATTAATTACAAAAGCCCACAGGCTAAAAATAAAACAAAACGATACATGAAACATGTAATTCACTGATACTGATTTAGCGCTTTCATCTCCTATTCAGGAGACTTCTTCAGAATCAATGTAACCTAAAAAATTTCATAATTTATACAGTTTCAAAAACTTATTAAGCTGTGTAATTGGCTGGCATTTAATTACCTCCTAAATTGAGGTTTCAAGTTTAAAGGCAGAATGTCCACATAAACGCACAGGACTTGAATATACATAAAGGGCATAACATAACAATTAATTTGTTGCTCGTTTCTTATCTCAATCTATTAAATACAGTAAACAAATACATACATATAATTAAATATAAATAAATATATACATATATAAATATTATATATAAATATCAATAAATATCATTAAAAAGATTTGAATAAAAATAATGTTGAATAAAATACTAATGTATATAATGTGTAACCATGAATATATATGGTAAACTGGTACCCACTCATAAAAATATAAAAAAAATATATATATAAAAATTATAAAAATGTTAAAAATGTATATATATTCCAGTAATAATTATTAATATTTATACTAGTTATTGTTGTTATTATCGTTATTATTGTTATTATTGTTAATTCACCCATGTTTCTTTGGATCAGCTGCAAGTAGTTTTAATGCGGGGGTGATGGAAATATGGTCATTGAGGCCTTTGCCATAACATGCATCAAGTCTCAACTGCCAAATCATCTCACGAAATATAATGTTTCCCAATCACCCCCTCTTTCTGGATATGCAACTTCTTCTATAACCCAGAATTTATAATTAGCCTCCTTACATGTTAGTGCATGTCTATACAGTGTATTATTTACACAATGTTTGTTAATACCTCTGATGTGTTCATAGATTCTGGTCCTAAGGTGGTGTTCCGTTTTACCTATATAGTAACTCCAACAAGTTTTACAGAAGGCCACATAAACTACTCCTTTTGAGTAGCAACTATTGTATTTCTTTCCCCTTAAAATAATTCCTAAACTGGGGATACTAACTTCTTTACAACCAGCAATATAAGTACATTGAGCGCATCGACCACATTTGAAAGTTCCTAGTTTAGTACATGTCCCTCCTACTTTACTATTGTTACTTTCAATAATATTCTTAATATTTTTACTCCTCCTATAACTATATTTTATTTCACTCTGAAATACATTGGTTTTATTGGGCATATTCTGAAACATTTCCCAAATTTCGTTAATACCTCTTTTTAACCATTTTATACCTTTATAGTAAGTCAAGGTTAAATATGGTGTCCTATCTGTGTTACTAGATTCCTGCCTACTGAATGATCTTTTTTTCCTGTTTTGATTAGTGTCCATCATCAAAGTATCATCTTTATTCAACAAAGGGGCATATTTAGTACCCCTTCCTAACTGGACATGTTCCTTAATTGGTTTGATAAATTCTGATAGATATCCCCTTTCTAAAAACATCTTTTCAACATTATTAATTTCATTCAAAAATTCATTGGTATCGGAGATCATTCTAGCCATTCTAATCATTTGTCCTTTGACTATATTCTTTTTTAGTTGGCAGGGATGATCACTATCAAAATGCAGATATGAGTTAGAATAATGTTCTTTTCTATAAATATTAGATTTGTAACATTTATTCTGATAATCTTTTTCTAATTTGACATCTAAATAATGTGTCGTGTCTTCCCCTGTTTGATATGTAAACTGTAGGAAACTGGTGGTATTATTAATATATTCTATAAACTTACTAATACTATCATAGGGACCATTCCACAAAACAAAAATATCATCTAGGAAACGAAAATATTTAATAATGTGTTGGCTAAAATCTGAACTGAAAACGTACTGTCTCTCCCAACAGAGCATGATAATGTTGGCATATATTGGAGCGCATGCTGACCCCATTGCAACCCCTTCTTTTTGGTGATAATAATCCCCTTGAAAATATACATAATTATACTTGAGAACTAATTCCATGTTTTCAAGGACCAATCTATACTCATCCGCTGTTAAAAAGTCTGTCTCTGTCAACATCTTTTCAAACCACATTAAACCCTCCATCTGTGGAATGACTAAGAAAAGGTCCCTTACATCAATAGTAATAAAGATAAAATCATCCATAAAAGGACTCTGTCCAATTTTATACAAAAAATCCCATGAATCAATTAAAATTTGTTTATATTTATTATATAATTTCTTTAATTTTGTGTCCACATATATCGCTAATGGTTGTGTCTTAGAACCTTGCGAAGAAACTATCGGCCTCAAAGGTGGATCACATAGGGACTTGTGAATTTTTGGGATACCAAAGATAACAGGTATGACAGGTTTAGGTACTTTCAAAAATTTATATCATTCTTTATCAATCAACCCTTGTAATAAATTATCCTCCAATATCAAGTCTATTTTATTGTAGGAAATGTTTATCTCATTCTTGGAAACAAGTTCATATTTATTCTCCTTGTCCAGAATATCCATCATCCTTCTAGTATAATCCCATTTGTCCATGATTACAACTCCTCCACCCTTGTCGGGTTTCATAACCCTAATTCTTTCATTATAACTTAATGCATTTAATAGTTCCATTTCAATTTTAGTTAAATTGTTGTCAGACACATGTTCCTTCTTGTAATCCTTCCTAATTCTATTGACAACACATTTCTCAAAGTTCAAAATTTCATAATGAAGAGGAGGGTTATATGTGCTTGATCTTTTTAAACTATTTTCTTTAAATTGTGAATGTTTTTTCTTGTACAAATGTTTGAAATTAAGTTTACGGGTGAAAATTTTTATATCCAATAATATATTTTCAATCCTGGGTTTTTTTATAGGCACAAAAGAGAACCCTTTTGTAAATAAATTAAAATAATTTTCAGTAATAGCAATATATGTGTAGTTAAAAATATTAAAATTATTGGATATATTAATAATACTATCCTGTTTATTTTCTCCTATAACTTCCGTTATAATTTGTTCAACATTTGAAAATGAGATATCAGTTTCCCTTATCTGTATGTCCTCCCCATATATCTGGTATTCCTGTTCTCCTTGACTTGCGCATATGAGGGTTGCTGGGTCCGATTCCGTATTCTCTCGGACCTCCTTGGCTCTTCCATTTCTAAAGGGATACCATCCCCTATATCACTATCTCTATAATTCTCCTCAAAATGTGATTCAATATTGTACAAATTCAATCCACTATTGTTTGAGTTCTGTCTATCATCCCAGCCTTTTCCACCATTTTGATATTTGTTATTTCTGTAGCTGTTATGGTATTGTCCCACATTATATCCTTTACCTTTTTTAACTTCACCAAAATAGGCAAAGCCCCTCTCATATGCATCCAAGTCTCTTTCCAATTTCCTTAATTTCCTGTTCATATTGATATTAATATTGTAATCAATGTCATGAAGCACCCTATGATGCATGTTTTTATACTCATCTATTGAAAATAAAAGATCATTACAAATCTCATTATGCAGTTTATCTACCTCTTTCTTAGTATATTCCATAATCTCAGTGTTGTGCTTTATCATAACTTTAATAATAGCCAGCCCACAGTCATTTAATATGTCACATATAGCTTTAAAAAACATTTTATCATCAGTACAATTATTTGGAAACTTACTTAGTCTCAAGCCTTTCGGTATGATTTTGTCTTTAACACATCTATCAAAATACCAATTTTCAACAGCCAAGGTTTTGTATCTCAGTAACAAACTTTTAAATGTCTTACATTTGTCCTTGTATGTCAGGCTACCCGTCGAAACATTCTTCTTAGTTTTGGTGTGAGCATTGAGTGACTGGTTTAGCCATGTGTTAAAGTCCATGTCCTGGTAAAAATCCGGTATATTATAGTCTTTGTTGCCCCTACGGGTATGTCTAAAGTCTGTTCCACCATTTGGTTCCGTTTGCAAGTTGTCTCTACCAGTCTCGCCACCACGCTTACTTTTTTTGGCGTCTGACGTCATCCCATTCGCGCCTGCCTCACTCGGGCTACTCTGCGCACATGGAATCTCGTTGTCGGATCCAGGTGGAGAATTCTCTGTTTGTGAATGGGTTTGAATAACCCTGATTAATTCGCTGAGCAGGGAACTGTTATCCATCTATGAAAGACTCCTCGTGACCGAACCAGCAACCGGAAAAAACAACTTGTAACCAAAATCACAAAAACATAACTCTTGAAATACAGGACACTGTATTCGGTACAATAAAGGCTGTCTTTAAACTTTACCAGGACTCGAATAATCCAAACCGATGCAAAGTCGTCACAAACAAGATATATTTATTACAAAAGCCCAAAGGCTATAAATAAAACAAAACGATACATGAAACGTAATTCACTGATACTGATTTAGCGCTTTCATCTCCTATTCAGGAGACTTCTTCAGAATCAATGTATCCTAACAAATTTCATAATTTATACAATTTCAAAAACTTATTAAGCTGTGTAATTGGCTGGCATTTAATTACCTCCTAAATTGGGGTTTCAAGTTTAAAGGCAGAATGTCCACATAGCGACAGCACAGGACTTGAATATACATAAAGGGCATAACATAACAATTAATTACTTCGTTTCTTATCTCAATCTATTAAATACAGTAAATACATACATACATATAATTAAATATATATATTAAATATAAATAAATATATACATATATAAATATTATATATAAATATCAATAAATATCATTAAAAAGATTTGAATAAAAATAATGTTGAATAAAATACTAATGTATATAATGTGTAACCATGAATATATATGGTAAACTGGTACCCACTCATAAAAATATAAAAAATATATATATATATAAATTATAAAAATGTTAAAAATGTATATATATATATATATATATATATATATATATATATATGAACACATCAGAGATATTAACAAACATTGTGTAAATAATGCACTGTATAGACATGCACTAACATGTAAGGAGGCTAATTATAAATTCTGGGTTATAGAAGAAGTTGCATATCCAGAAAGAGGGGGTGATTGGGAAACATTATTGGAATTTCGTGAGATGATTTGGCAGTTGAGACTTGATGCATGTTATGGCAAAGGCCTCAATGACCATATTTCTATCACCCCCACATTAAAACTACTTGCAGCTGATCCAAAGAAACATGGGTGAATTAACAATAATAACAATAATAACAACAATAACTAGTATAAATATTAATAATTATTACTGGAATATATATACATTTTTAACATTTTTATAATTTTTATATATATATATTTTTTATATTTTTATGAGTGGGTACCAGTTTACCATATATATTCATGGTTACACATTATATACATTAGTATTTTATTCAACATTATTTTTATTCAAATCTTTTTAATGATATTTATTGATATTTATATATAATATTTATATATGTATATATTTATTTATATTTAATATATATATATATATTTAATTATATGTATGTATTTATTTACTATATTTAATAGATTGAGATAAGAAACGAGCAACAAATTAATTGTTATGTTATGCCCTTTATGTATATTCAAGTCCTGTGCGTTTATGTGGACATTCTGCCTTTAAACTTGAAACCTCAATTTAGGAGGTAATTAAATGCCAGCCAATTACACAGCTTAATAAGTTTTTGAAACTGTATAAATTATGAAATTTGTTAGGTTACATTGATTCTGAAGAAGTCTCCTGAATAGGAGATGAAAGCGCTAAATCAGTATCAGTGAATTACGTTTCATGTATCGTTTTGTTTTACTTTTAGCCTGTGGGCTTTTGTAATAAATATACCTTGTTTGTGACGACTTTTGCATCGGTTTGGATTATTCGAGTCCTGGTAAAGTTTAAAGACAGCCTTTATTGTACCGAATACAGTGTCCTGCATTTCAAAAGTATAGTTAAGCCTCATGACAGCCCATTAAAATGTACACTGCTAACTTAAAAATAACTTTCCTAAGCAGAAAAGCACAATATTTGAACAGTTTTTATAACATAAAAGGGTTTTCCCTAATGGGAGCTTATCTGCCCAGCAAAGGAACACTACAAGCCAACTGTCGACCCTCAAAGGCCTGCAGTGGAACATACTCTTTGGTGGCAGAAAAGCTCCGAAGGGCTTGGCACCTAAACCTGTCTTTTTAGTCAGCTCAGCTCTCACTAATTGATAATTTGGGTTTGTGGAAGGTGCCCCGAAGCTTTAGAAGCTGTCCAGCTGTTATATCATTGGCAGAATATAACCCATATAGCTAAGGCTACTGCAGCAGTGATCAATATGATGAACATCAAAGAATTCATAAAACTCGGTAGTACAAAGAAGTACTTTCCACAGTGAGCATACCTCCCAACTGTCCCGAATTACTCTGTCTTTGCCGAGTTTTGGGGTCCAAATAATGGGGTGCCAAGATTCCCAAGTAGCACCCCTTAATTTCCGAATTTCCCAGCACTTTGATTTTAAATTTTTACTTCCTGGCTTTTCCGGTGACGTCACCATATGTGCAATGACGTCAGCTCTGTAAAATGGCCTGCAGCCTGTCGGAATTGAGCTCAAGGGCTAAATGTGCATGCATTTCTGGGTTTCCGGCTGCTCAAAGACTCCAGTGCTTAGCGGGAACAACTGCAATACGATCTGGACCTGGACTGGATATATATGATGCAGTTGCCTACAGAAGAATGAGCTGCTGACTGCCACTGATGGAGGAATGGACAAGGCAGAGGTTGAATGAGCTGCCATTTTCTATGCTGCTGCCGTTTATCGAATGAGCTGACTGCCATGCATGGAGGAATGGATGTTGCAAGACACTCCCTAGGAAGGTTAGAAGAGCTGCCTTTGTCACAGGTGGATGTGTGTGTGTGTGTGTGTGTGTGTGTGTGTGTGTGTGTGTGTGTGTGTGTGTGTGTGTGTGTGTGTGTGTGTGTGTGTGTGTGTGTTAGTGTGTGCGTGTGTGTGTGTGTGTGTGTGTGTAAATATATATATATATATATATATATATGTGTGTGTGTGTGTGTGTGTGTGTGTGTGTGTGTGTGTGTGTGTGTGTTCATTTGAGTGTCTGGTGGGGTTGTTATGTTGAGTGGTGTGTGATCACACATGTGGTGGAGAGTGAACAGTAATAATTACCACTGAAAGTGCTTTTTACCTTTTTGGTAATTATTTAGGACAATTCAGTGACATAACAATTTTGCTGATTATGAGGTCTTGCGTATCATGGCTAAAATGTCTCTAAATTGCATGCTAAATGCATGTTGACAGTACCATAATGCATTGTAGACTCTGAGCTCTTGCAGGGATTCCTTTCGGCATTTTATCAGGGTTTCTGAGAATACCTATAACATTGGTCAGAAATACAAAAAGTGATGATAAAAATTTACCAACAATTTATTACAAATTTAGTTTATAACAAGGAAATTCAGTGTACTTGTTTAAGTTGTTTAAACAGGTGAATAACTGCACAACTCATTTGCTTCTGTAGATATTTTATGTGTCTAAAGCTTTTTTGACTGATCCAGAGAACCTTTCCAGCCATGACATTTGTGCAGAAGTGCACAGGAAACAGAGACATAATATGTAAACAAATAGTGAATGCTAAGATATTATAAAGCACAGGTGGTATAAAATATGGTTCATAGCTTTTGGACTTTCCTTTCTCCATGTATTACTGTAAATATAGATATTTCTTAATAGCAGTCTTGAGAATATGGCTGTTGCTATTTTCAAATTTTGACTAAAGTAATTGTTTTATATATCATATATGATATTTAAAGCTGTTGTACACATTTTATACAGGAGTTAAACATTTGTCATGGCACCTTTTCAAGCAATGGGCTTGAAGGTAGTCTGTGTTAAGAATTTGATGCAAGTTATCAAATGGTATATAAAGCAATGTTTACAACGCAGACATATATTTAACAATATTTACAGATTTCATTTCTGATATTCAGTACACTCTTGTCTTTAATGTACTGAGCACTCTATAAATTGATCCTTTCTCCTTTATATTATAATGTACAACAAGCTCTCAGAGATTTCTTGACGTCCCCTATTTTTGTTAATATTTTGTGCTGGATTAGACTAAAAGTCATTTGTAAGTTGCATTAAAATGTATTATTGCACTGTATTACTTACGATAGACCATGGTGTTATGACATCTTTTTTCTGTAGTGGTATATTAATCTGATCATATGCTATAGACATGCATACCAGGCAAAGATAACAGCAGTCCTGACACTCCTGACTGTGAGTCAGCAGTTCACAGAAAAACAGTACATACACTATGACCAAAGACTGCAAAGATGGCATGTGGACTGACTTAAGGTTGCCATGGTGAAATAAAGCTCCTGGGATTTGATCCTGAGATTTGCACAGTTGCCATAGCAATCATTTCATAGGTAAATCCAGTTGCTGATCTTTTCCCAGGTTTCATCTTCTCTGATATTTACATTGTTTTGCTTAACTTTGCATTTGAGTGCCATATTGTGTGGTGTGAGCTATACCTACAAATGGCCGTAGAGCTGTACACTTTCTTAATACACATGCATGAGTACAAATGAGCAAAAATGGACATACAAATAAATAAATATAAACTTTTGCTTACTGTTTTCATCTCCTGCTTAAAATAGCACCTTTAAAAGATGACACCTCAGTTATTGCATTGGCTAGAGGACATAGTCAGACTCAAACTTTGTACCTTGGATACAAGTAACAAGAGCCTAAAGTCCCTACCCACCACCCCTTGTGAAAACTCTCCAGATTTATCCCTCATATTTTTGTTCTGTTCCTCATAAAATATATGGTTTTCTAGATTTTTGTAATCAGTGAAGTATTGAATTCACTAAATAATGACAGGCATTTGAGTTTCAGGCTTCATATTCTTCCAGAAATAAATGGTAACACAAAACCTTTTATTCTAGCAATTTTCTAAGTTTATAAGATCAGTATTTGAAATGTGTCCCTATTTTTGGGGCTGTATTCCCCCATTATTGGCTCTGTCCAGGTTTTTGTGTGCTAAGAGGTTGAGACCTATGGTGAGAAGTGAATTCTACATTCCCCCATTATTGGCTTTGTCCAGGTTTTTGTGTGCTAAGAGGTTGAGACCTATGGTGAAAAGTGAATTCTACATTCCCCCATTATTGGCTTTGTCCAGGTTTTTTGTGCTAAGACATTGAGATCTATGGTGAGAAGTGAGAACTGAATTCTGTATACCCCCATTATTGGCTTTGTCCAGTTTTTTGGCTATATATATTATGTGTGTATGTATGGAAGTAGACTTTTGTGATTGAAATGTTCTGTATTGAGCAGTTTTGTCATTATTGGTTCATGCATTTTGTTTCATTGCCTAAATGGAGAAATGTTCAAACAATAAATTTAAAATGTGCTCTAAGTCTAATGTGTGCTGTATTATGCAAGGAATATAATTTAATAAAGTCAGGAAGGTGTATCAAAGAACACATGTATGTTTCTTGTTTTGTGTGCAAGGGGCCTATGATTTGAAAACAGCCCAAAGGTAATCTTTATCCACCATTGTCCAGATGCATTTTCTTTGGATGTGGTGTGGGTTTCAATGCTATTTCAATGAATGTGAGTTTCAAGGGCAGAGAAGTTTTAATGCTAAGTCAGTTTTCATTGTGAGACAGTATTGCTTTGTTTAGCAGATGTCTATCAGTGTTTGTGCATTGTGCTATAAAATGTAAAAATAAAATTCAAGTAATCATTGTAGAATTAAAGCAGTATGCACATTAGTGTTTATGGTAAATGGGGTGAAATAGCCAGGTAATGGGACATTGGAATGGCTGCAGAAGGACTCTGGTACCATATTTTGGTTGTCTGTTCTTCAGTTTGCATTTGAAAGTTGGTATCCCACAATCCCATCCAAGTGGGCAGGGTTACATAATCATGTATGCAAATTTTATGTTAATCAGCATACAGATTTGTATCTATTATTCATGGGCCTTGTCCAGATTTTTGATGTTTCCAGGTTGAGAGGTATGTATCCACCCCTGCTTGAATCTGAGTATAATGCAACATGGCTGACCATGACAGTGATATGATTCTGCAGCCAGTCTAAAAGAGGCAGTATCTCAATCCAATTTTGATATTTCTTACTAAAACTTTCAGAAAAAATATAAATGGAAACAGCCTAGGTACAGGCTGCAGTTATGGCTATAATTCATTTTAGGGTATGCATGCAACTCCACACTGAAGTTGCAGGGCCATATTGCTCTGGTACATACAGAAATATTAGGTGGTGAGAAAATATCACTTTTTTGAAGAAATACACATACTATTTACTTCTGATATAATACCATTTAAGTACAGATATGTTCTATTCCTACTTTGTATTCTTCACTCAGTTTTTTACTATAATTGCTAATTTGGATATGGCTTAATTGGTCTAGTGTTTGGGCGCTATTTTAATGCACTGTTATAGTAGAAGTTATTTTGCAAGACAGGGTAATATTACTGCTGTTCTGATATTGAATCGGCACTTGGCTTTGTTAGTATTTCATTGACTGGTACTTTCTTGCTTTATATTGCTCTGCTATGCATGTCATTGCTCTCCTTTTGGCTGGGGTGCTCTGAGCTGAGCAACTGAACCAGTGTTGAAAACTGACTGTGACGTATTTCACAGGATTTTACTCTATAGCCATCCTTGTAAGGTCAAGGAAATGCATGTTTAGTTCATTGTCATTTTACCTCATAAAACTGTTTTACTGTTTTTCAACTGTAATTTCTAATCCGGATACAGCTTAATTGTCCTACTGTCTGGGGTACATTTTAGAATACTGTTGTAGTATTTATCTTGTGAGTGATACTGCTCTTCTGGGTTTTTTAATCACTGTTGGCTTTGCTACACATTGTTCACAGCTTGGCTATTTTTTTTTCTTCTTTTTTGTTTTTATATCACTCTGCTGTGAACATCATTCTTTCCTTTTCCCAAACAAATCTAAGTCAAATGTAGGTTTTGTTGCCAAAATGACCAATACTAATCCAAAAAATAACCACCGACATTGCTAAAGAAAAGTTTAATACAGACTTTAATACAAATTGATGAAGTCTCCTTTAACTGTGGGACAAAAATGCTTAATAGTTTGTACCAAAAGTTTGTATTAAACAGTTTTCCTTTTGGCTAAGTTGTGCAGCACACAGTGGCAGGCCAAAGTGCACACAATAAATGTACGTCATCTAAAGAAATCTGTGACTATAACCTTGGTATCCTTGTTTTATTTCCCCCACAGAGCATCTGTGATCCTTAGTTGGTGCTGATTGTTTACTCTACATGTCACTCAGCACTGGTAAGGAACAAAGTGCTGCATCTAGTTGCAGCCTTCAACACCTAGCTAAGCTAAAGACTGCTCCACTGGACAACTGGTGCTTTATCACCTTCTGTCACTGTTGCTACCCCCTCAGATCTAAATAGGTAGTGCAAAGTAAGGCCTTGATGTAAGGAGGGACTGGATCAAAACTTAAAAGTGTCCATTACTTATGTACTCTGCAAATCACTTTGTCATGTACCATGTTAGCCTAATGGAGTTAAAATACCCTAGTCAATCTAATAAACACCATCTGACCATCAACTCACCTTATTCTGAGATCATGGGTCTGCAGACCACTTCCTCACCGAATGCTCAAACCACTTAAAATTCACTAACAACCATCTGCTTCTGCCTTCACTACAGCCCACATGTGAGAGGTGCAAATACCTACTCAAGCTAGGAGCTACTTTCTCATCTAGACATACACATGGCACCCATGAGGTTGTCAGTGCCCACACCCAGATTCAATTGCATGTCACTCACAAAAAAACAAGCCTACTCAAGCTAAGGTACTACAGAAAACTCTTCAAAGGATCAAAGGCCTCTGAGGTGAAAGCCTAACTTTCAAATTTCTCAGCAACATAATACAACAACAAATAGTACACCTTTGTCACCACTTTTCACCTTCCTTAATCAGAGAAATCATTATGCCAGTGCCAGTCTATCTGAACCCTTAAGGCATCTTGGGACAGCTGAAAAGCAAATAAATGCTCTAGTCATAAGTAATTCCATAGTAAGATACACAGATACTCTGCTCTCCAGGATTGGCAAAGATAAGATGATAGTAAGCAAATGCTCTAGTCATAAGTAACTCCATAGTAAGATACACAGATACTCTGCTCCCCAGGATTGGCAAAGATAAGGTGATAGTAAGCAAATGCTCTAGTCATAAGTAATTCCATAGTAAGATACACAGATACTCTGCTCTCCAGGATTGGCAAAGATAAGGTGATATTAAGCAAAGGCTCTAGTCATAAGTAATTCCATAGTAAGATACACAGATACTCTGCTCTCCATGATTGGCAAAGGTAAGGTGATAGTAAGAAAATGCTCTAGTCATAAGTAATTCCATAGTAAGATACATAGATACTCTGCTCTCCAGGATTGGCAAAGATAATGTGATAGTAAGCAAATGCTCTAGTCATAAGTAATTCCATAGTAGGATACACAGATACTCTGCTCTCCAGGATTGGCAAAGATAAGGTGATAGTAAGCAAATGCTCTAGTCATAAGTAATTCCATAGTAAGATACACAGATACTCTGCTCTCTAGGATTGACAAAGATAAGGTGATAGTAAGCAAATGCTATAGTCATAAGTAATTCCATAGTAAGATACACAGATACTCTCCTTTCCATGACTGGCAAAGATAAGGTGATAGTAAGCAAATGCTCTAGTCATAAGTAATTCCATAGTAAGATACACAGATACTCTGCTCTCTAGGATTAGCAAAGATAAAGTGATAGTAAGCTGCTTCTCAGAGGGTATGGTATTGCAGGTGTCTGGTGCTTTCAAGTCCCTTCCCCCAAGTACTTCTGTGGCATGGTCAGCATTCAAATTATTCAAGGGGGTGCAAAAAACTTGAGACACACATACCTTGATTATATGAAGAATGCAAGATAGAGTAGGCATCCAACAGTCTTGTAAAGCTAGTCTTGAGTAGCATTGTACATTATTCCTCAGTAAGTACACATGTTGTTTGATTTCAACAACTGGATCAGTTACTGGTGCCATTCATGGGGATCCTATGTGTGTGTGAGTCTGGAGGGAGATTGCTGTCCTACTTGCTTCATCAGGGATAGGCCATACCTTTCATTTCAGGGCTTTTGTACATTGGCCAGAGATATCATTACCCCAATAATGCCTTAGTAAGATAATACAAACCTACTTCATCTACCCATACCTCTCAACCATACCAAATTCCTTGGTATTTACCAGTCTTGAGGCCAAAATAATGGGGTGCCAAGAATTCCCAAGTGGCCCCCTTTAATTCCTGATTATTTATTTTTTTGTATTACAACTTTAAACTCATGGCTGATGTCACCATGCATCACCAGCCTACAGGGGGCATGCGTGAATGACATCATCTCCATTAGACTGTTATTTGGACTCTTATTTTGAACTGTTTGGAGGGAATATACCAGCAGTGCAACAACTGCTCAGCACCAGACTACATTCCACAGGTCAGGGTCTTCAGGTAAGCAAAACAAAATAATTGTATGCTATCAAATAGAGGAACTGTTTCCTACAGGTTCAGCTTATTGTATGTATATTTTAGCCACAGGCAAATCTACTTTTAAGCAGAAAAGAGATTTAGGGGTGTATGTGTCTTAAGCAGACCAGAGATTTATGGGTGCATGTGTCTCCATTTAATTGCTGCCAGTCTGCGCCATTATCTCTAGTCATAAATTCTCTAACCATACTACCACTTGTGATTCAAGGACTTGAGTCCATAGCTCTCAACTGTCCAGATTTTCACAGAATGTCTGGAATGTTTGGCTCATACTTTTGGTCTGTTCATCTTAAAATTTGTGGTTTTCTGACAAATCAGTGAGAAGTGAATTCACGAACTTTTCTAAGATTATACAAGCAATGTTTAAAATGTGTCCCTGTTTTTTGGGGCATTTATACCCTCAATAAATTTTGGCTTTTTCTAGATTTCTTGTGCTGCATAGTTCTTCAGGGGGAGAGAAGTTTAGTGTTGCTTATGCCAAGTCTGTTTTGTGTTGTTAGTAGAACAACAGGTAGAGGACTTACATTTGATTCAGAAGGCTGTGGGTTCTACTCCCACAATATATAAATGTATTGCTGATACTGTACTGTGTTGTGCTTTTAAAGGTGGTGGATGCTGCAGTCCTGACAATGTCTTCTTTGGCAGAGATACTTAATAACTATGAACCTGTTATCAGTTTGCCATCCATTCCCTATTGCAATATTAATAGCTTATCATTTTTTAATGTAACATAGGCAATTTATTCCTCAAGGGCAACAGGTAATTTATTTGTAGATGAAACATTGAGATATAAAGTTGTTTGCTAGCAGCAAGCTCTTCATTAGTTACAGATCTCTTTAATGTGGAATTATTTAGATGACTTTTATTTCTGCAGAGATTGCACATATTTACTGATACTGGTGGATTCTAGAAGTATGAGTAGACTTTTATGATGGAAATGTTCTGAATTGGGATTTATCATTATTGGTTCATGCATTTTGTTTCATTGCTTACTGGAAAAATGTTGAAAACAATAAATTTAAAACATGCTCTAACAAGTGTGCTGGATTATACAAGGAATATAATTTAATACAATCAGAAAGGTGTATCAAATAACACATGTATGTTTCATGTGCAAGGGGCCTATGAGTTAAAAACAGCCCAAAGGAAATCTTCATCCGTCACTGGTCAGAAGAATTTTCTTTGAATGTGGGTTTCAATGCTGTTTCAATGAATGTGAGTTTCAAGGGCAGAGAAGTTTTAATGCTTTCAGCTCAACTGCAGAAAGGGGACAGCTTTTCAGATGGGTAGGTTCCTGGGCTAGACCAGAATTTCCACAGAAAGGCAGTCCCACCCCAGTCACTAGCAACAGTCTCAGTATTAGCCAGTGTGATACAGTCCATGGGTGATGCACCTGCAGATCATGTGGCTTATGAAGACCATTGTAAGGGACACAAAACTGGGAAACTACTGGTGATGTGGAACCAAAGGTGATCTGACAGATATATGTCATATAGATTCCTCTGACTGTGTGGCCCCTGCATTCTCCACTCCTTCCCAGTGCAGCTGGAAGCATTTACTGCTGTATAATTGGCTTGTTCTGGAAGACAAAAGAGACAGGCAAGCAACCACATAACACATACCTGAGTCAGGAAAGATGCATGATGTTGCATCAATACAACTGCACACAGACCTGCATGCTAGCAAAAGTCTGAAATGATCCCCACAGTCCAGCATAGAAATATAACAACATATGAATGTGCAAAGTGGCAACAAGCAGTCAAGTTCTCATGCTGCAGAACAACAGTCTGCAGTACCACAGAAATTTAGAAAAAAAACACAGTCAGCTGAACCTGCTGCAGTTAGATGCACTAAAACAGACATAGTAACAGTAAAAATAGCCATTTGAAATTATGCAAAAGCATGCATTGGTGCCCACTCTAACCCAGGTTGGGAGCCCTGTGACAGATCCCTGAAAAAACAACAGCTGCCACCAACATACAGTCACCCACAGCAGCCAGTCTGGAATATGTCATATTAAATAAAAACAGAGAATCAAAAGACACCTATTATCAGTAGCATTGCTAGGATGGAACAAAGGAGGCAGCCAACCTGGGCACAAAGGGTTAGGAGGAGTGATCTGCAGATGCTGATTGTTCTTCAGTGAAAATGCTAGTTTTGCATTTATGATCTAAAATGAAGTGCTTTAGCACTATGTATGTGGCATGAACTGTAGATCACTGCTTGCTACATTGCAGCTGGCTATGTGTTACAGTTTAAAAGGAAAAAAGATATTTTTCTTTTCTTGTTTTTCTTTCAGAAAACCTATTCTTGAAATTAAGCACTTTAGTGTTCACCCAGGGGAGTAAAAATGTGGGAAGAAATAGCCAGGGAATTGTTATGGCTAGGCTTGTATAGGCCCTAGGGCCGATAGCCTAGTACCAACCTATGAACCTATGCTAACTCTATTTTCATTGTGAGACTGTATTGCTTTGTTTAGCAGATGTCTATTAGTGTTTGTGCTATAAAATATAAAATAAAAGTTTTAAATGAAATCCAAATAATCATTTTAGAAGTAAAGCAATATGCACATTAGTGTTTATGGTAAATGGAGTGAAATAGCCAAGTAATGGGACATTGGAATGGCTGCAGGAGTGGAGGGCTGTGTATGGGGGCCCCATTCAACCATGATTTTGTGAGGGGGGAAGGGCAGCAAACTCAAAGACAGCCTCGGGCAGCACAAACTCAAGCTACGCTACTGATCAGTAGGCCATGGAGAATGACTTTTGGAAGTCCTAGCAAGCTGTAATATTCTTTTGTTAAGATTAGAATATTGCCTGCCATTAAATGCCCTATTTTTACCACAAAACCCACATACTGCAAGTACCAAAAACAAAATCCTAACATTCATCATCTTCTCCCTTCCCAGTGAACATAATTGCTACATATTAAAAAAAAAATAGTTACCATTTACTACAGGGTCTGGGGCCAGATTTCGATTCTGTTCTTCAGTTTGTATTTGAAAGTTGGTATCCCACAATTCCATTGGAGTAGGTGGGGTTACATCATTCTGTACACAAATTTTATGTTAATCAGCATACAGATTTGTACCTATTTTTCATGGGCCTTTGTCCAGATTTTTGATGTTTCCAGGATGAGAGGTATGACAGGGAGTCTTGCAGCAACCCCCTCCCTTCAGGAGGAATAACACACATAAGTATTTCCTAAAAAATCTTATTTATTTATTTATTCTCTACTGGAT
>NC_056732.1:341920279-341997779 GCF_019279795.1 Protopterus annectens
AACCTCTACGTCACCAGATGGATAGCAAAATGCCTCATGGAAAAGACTGATGCAGACTAAAGATTCGTGTCAGAGCCATGGCCTCAAACTAAATGAGAAGAAGTGCATAATAATACCTTTTAGGAAATAAAATACCCCTGAAAATTACAACAATGATAGCACCCCCAAGAGTGGAACCAGTGGCGAGAGATCTGGGTACTCAGATAGACAGTAATCTGGTTTGACCAGCATGTGTCCACAGTGGTGAGGAAATCCTTCTATGTGGCTCAGCTTATAAGTACAGGCATGGCATACAGATCTAAGGATGTCATAGTACCACTGTACTTTGCCCTCATCAGACCAATAATGGAGTACAATGCACCCTCTGGCATTTACCACTCCAGGCACTTGCAACAGTTGAAGTGTTCTCAGAGGTTTCTCACCAAAAAAATACATGGTATAACCAACATATCATATGTGGTCAGATTAAAAGCCCCATCACTATATTCACTCTCCTACCAATTACTGAGGGGTGATCTATGCCTGACTTACAAGGCAGTCTCTGACCCATCCCTGATGAAAATGTTGCATATTCACAAAACTAACTGCATGAGGGTTACCCACTCCAAGGATCTAAACTTGATCTCTGACATGAATAGATCATTCTGGAGAAACAGATATATGTCCCAGAGACTGCCCCTCCTCGGCAGTATTTATGTGAAGAAGAGCCCTACCCTGACCATCATCAAGCACAATCTAGACCAATGGATGGGAAATTACAGATTCACTCCACGGGTGGCACCCATGTCCCTTATGGACAGAGGCAATCTGTAAAAATAGTCAAACCCCTCTTGCTGATCCTTGTTATCTTTCCTCTATGGGTAGCACATTAAAACTGGCTAGGCATGTAAGGGCTCTTGAGCCGATAGCCTAATAATCTCCTATGAACTTATGAACCTATATATTATATTATTTCTGAAGGAAGTTAGTGTTAATGGCCTTCTTCTTCTGATTGTAAGGGGAAGCTTATTCATTAATCTTCAAAAGCACTGTGTGATGTACCTATTATATTTCTTTGTATTATGATATTTACTTTTAGTATTAGGTTACATATGTGGTTTTAGCTCCTCCAGTGGTACATTCTCAGCATAGATTTTTAAACAGAATTTAAATCAGACATTGCCTTACAGACCAGGCACAGATCACCTGTGACCAATCTTTAAGAAACAGAATACAATGACAATTCCTGACACCTTTCTGGAGAGTTCCAATTTTCCAAACCAACAATTTATCTGTTAAGGAAGTGCTGTACTGTTTCAAATTCTTTCAGAGGGTTTGTTCAAAGGCAACAAAATGTAGCACTATATTCAAAAATATGCAACATCACTGATAAGTTCATCTCTCTGGAAGTATTAGACAAATTCTTTAGAATTAGATAGGCTACACAGTATGTTTTTTTTTTTTTACTTTGGTAGATACATATCGGTCAGCATTTTAACTGAGCATACCATTGGCCCTTAGATTTTTAATGATGATGATGCTTTTTTTATGGTTTGAACTTTTATTTTGTAATTATAATGTATGTCCTTTATGGCAAGTGTCACAATGCTACATTTCCCGATATTAAATTAGAGGTCATTCCTAGTGCACCCATTTTGTATTTTTGTACACCATCTTCGAGAATGTCAGCATCTCATGCAATTATGGTACTAGTCTAGTTTGCAGCCATTAATGCCTTTGTGGTGGGAGGTTGGCATAATGATTAATGTGTTTACCTTGTAGACCTAAGATGCAGGGTTTGATTCTCATATAGGGTAATTTGCTAGGGTTAAAATTGCCTACAAGGGCAGTTAACCTAATACTAATCTATGAACACACTGAACATTTTGTACTTTTATATCTAAGACTAGTCCAAAAACAAGTGGTATTTGTTCAGAGTCCTGTGAAGCACCATTAGGTACTAACCCCTGTCAAGACAGACAGGCAACCCCCACCATGACTTGTTGCATCCTATTGCTTAACCAATATTTTACAGATTAAGTTATGTATGGATTGGCATATAATGCTTCTAATTTGTCAGTTATTCCCTTCTGCGGAGTAGTGTTAAATGCCTTAGCAAGATAAAGACAGAAAGCACACCTTCAACAAGAATGTGTATGTAACTGCTTTCAGGATGATGAATAATATACACTAGAAATTTTGCTTAAGTTTTATTACAACCTTATGTCTTCTTCTTCTTCCTGTATCCTAAATACAAAATCACCTGATGTCATTAACAAAACCTTGCATATGTGTTAATATGCAGTACTGATATTTGTTTTAACTGTTCTCAAATGCATGAATAATGTGATTGTACCACGGGGAC
The DNA here is from genome assembly GCF_019279795.1 of Protopterus annectens. NCBI lineage: Eukaryota > Metazoa > Chordata > Ceratodontiformes > Protopteridae > Protopterus > Protopterus annectens. The sequence goes on from NC_056732.1 coordinate 341,922,624, forward strand.
TGCATTTATGTAATTATACAAATCTGCAGTATTACCAGTTATTTTATCTTCTCCCAAATGCACGAGTGCCTTGATTACACAACTTGGTTGCTATTTCAGAGATGTATTCCTTAACTCAGTGGGGTTTTGATATATCAATTTATGGCTTCCTGTTGTTTACATGTTATGCATAATGCCTCTTTATTATTTCAACTGTATAAAGCCTTCTTGCTATTATTTCAGCTGTTCAACTATGGGACCAGGTTGTGGCTGAAAAGAATAAATAGACTAGCCTACCAACCTGGTTAAAAATTGCAAAATAATTACATAAATAAGATAAAATAAAATAAAAGGTCAGGATAAGTAGTACACACTGTTAGCTTTTCATCAGGTACTGCTGCTACCTTGTCAATTGTCGTTGTAGATATGTTTTCTTTGTCCCATCATGTGAAGCTCTTGGTATCTCTTATACAGGGTTTTATATATTGTATAGAGCACATGGCCTGCTGCCTGTACTGCTGTTGACTGACATTGTGAATCTTCTATGTACATGTGATTTTAACCGACTATACTTGTTTTTTACAGCCTTTTCATAGTCTGTCTTCTTTTTATTGTTGGTTAGAATATCTGGAGGTTGTGATTTGTATTTTTTGGTAGCTGTCCAATCTTCTAAGGTTGAATTGTCATTTTCCACTCATTCCTGTGAATAGAGGGGTGCCAGCCTTTATTACAGGACAAATCCTTTATGATTCCTTCTTTATCACATTACACTGCATGAGAAACAGAGTATAAAACACAGCAGATTATGTTAACAAAATTGTACCAAATCTTTTACTTAGAGTGAAGAGTTTTGGAGCTTAGCCTCGACGTTTGAAATAGCTCGCAGCTGTGAGTAGGAAAGAGACTAAATTATGGCAAAGAGTGAGCAGAAGAGAGTCACACTGTGCTACACCTGGGGACAGAGACTGATTGCTGGGATTCTTATATGAGAAGAAGCTTCATATAAAATGGCAGTAGCACTGGAACAGGGTAGACTGTTAATGAGCATGGCTTAAAAGAGCTATTCAAGTTTATAGACAGCACAGTTAAAATAAAAGCGATTTCAAAACTTCAGAACAGGAAAACTGAGGTAATGCAGATGTTGTGCAAAACTGAAAAAAGGTGGGAATAAAGTAACAAATGCATGTGCTGGAAAAAAAACACAGAGACTGAAATACAGCAGAAACCTATGAATACTGAAGGTAAATAAGGCAAAATAGGGTGAATTTTCAGGAAAAAAATGTTCTATCTTAGAGGAAAGGCAACCACATCATTAGAAACAAGAGCAGAAACATTTTGTCAGTATGAACCAGGCACAGTTTAGTTTAGACAACTGTATTATAAACAAACCTTACTTTCTAAAACTCATACTAGTGGCAACTTTCTAAACTGCAAATAAAATAATGCACTATATCAATCCCTATCTTATTTCTGAAAAAGTGCGCTTGCACGTTACTTGACTGTTAGCTAGTTTAACAAAGGAATGATAGAACTGGGGAGTAATTCATAATATTGAAAACACAAACTATTGAAACTTAAAATATTGAAAACTCAGAATACTGAAAAGGAGAATTGCCCCTAGCCCACTGTTGGGTGATCGTCGTGTTGTTATATATAATTGTCCCGGTCCACTTCAATAAACACATCACACCAAATGACATTTGATGACCTTTATTAAACTTCCATAACATTGATAACCAATATTTATTAATTACAGATGAACATAGTATTGTTGATTTACATAACATCCATGTAATGTTAATCAGGACAGTGTGACCTTATTCATCCTGACCCCTCACTTTACTTATGAATCAGCGTCCAACAACTCACTTCATATCCCATTTATTGAATTACACATCCAACCAATTAAGTCAGGACAATGTGACCTTACTCATCCTGACCCAGTAAGCAGTGTCCATGCCTGTACTCACTTTACTTATGAAGCAGCGTCCAACAACTCACTTCATATACCATTTATTGAATTACACCTAAACAGCGTCCTTACCTCCATTTGCTTATTTATCAAGCAAACTCCAACTGCTCACTTTCTTCTCTCCACTCATGGAAATGAACATCCAAACACCAGAGGGGGAACAGACGAAGTCAAGCCTGTCCCTCTTCTCCGCTCATCAGCCTGACCAGGCTGTTCCTCCGCTCTCATACCAAAATTTTGTCAAACCTAACCACCCATAAAAGAAAGACTAAGCCAAACATCATTCAGTGTTCCCAATCCACCCTAAACCAAACAGGTTCCCAATCATGAACCCAACACCCTGTCATATAACTACCCAAAACCACCAGTTGACTAAATGGTTAAAATAATCCACTGATCACTCTTCAGTACTATAATACTCATAATTTGTATAACTTCTGTACCTTAATTAACTCTCCTGTACCCTAACTACCAGTAATATCCTAATGAGTCCCAGAGCCTTACATGCCGAATTCAACTCCAAAACATTACCCAATGCCACGTGAAAGCATACAAGGGCACTTACAACCAACCTGCCTAGCTGTAACCCTATTTCCCACCCAATATGTAATAACAAAAATTGAAATTTCGTTCCAAAAGTCCCACTATGCAGTATAAGCAAAAATATATAATAACCCTCCCCCAACAGAGCCATTACCTTCAATTCCATTTCCCTAGACCACTAAGTGCTACGCACTCTGCACTCCCCTGTCTAGGACATCATTGCACACTACTCTAGCGACTGGAACCTTTACCATAAGAACCTCCATCATCTCTCGAGTCTGCTTCTTTCAGTTCACTGACCATCTTCTCACCTTTAACATCTGCTTCCTTCAGGCCACTGACTGCTGCCATTCTGCACTTCCCATACCTGTAAAAAAAAATTATATATATATATATATATATATATATATATATATATATATATATATGTATAAATTCAGTACACTCATACCAAAACTTCTTATTTACAGACCTCCCACTGAAACACTATTTCCTTCCTGCCTGTTGAAGCCTACCTAAATCTGAAAAATACTAATAAATCCAACTTAATGGTGTAGTGTAAATCTCAATAAGTGTACTGTTGGACAATTGTACTGCCATGGTCCTAAGTATGTTTGTAGACCATCATCTTAACATTTGGTTTACATTAAATATGCTGCTGACTAGGCAAAAGGATCCGCTCCAGTAACAACAATGTATTTACTAATCAACTTATTATCTAGTAATGATGAACAACACATTAGTGTTCTGACTTGGGTACTTGTGTTTAATGCCAGAAATACTTTAAATGATGAAATTATAATTTTCATTGTCCCTCGACTAATGTTTTGCCAACCTGGACTAGATTAATTATTTTTGCCCCTGAAAACTGTACTGCACCTCCCATGCAGACCTCAGTATCCTCCCGTTTGCATCATACTTCTGAATGCACACCACCTCTAAACCTTCCCATGGCATCACCTGTAACAAATTGAGCACCTCCATAACCTACCCATAACCCTCAAGTTTTCTTTTATGTCGAGGAAAAATCATTTGTGCCATCAAAGTTCATGTTAGTCGACATTCCATATTGAAATCTGTCACACATTTGTCAATTTACTGATCTCGATAGTGAATAGTACTGAATCATTATGTCCTTAAATGGCCAATGAAAGAATTATAAATAACAAACTCTTCAACCCCAGCTATTGTATAGTGGTAGTATTCTTTAGGTTCTCAGTCTTAAACTCAATTTTAAGAGTCACAGTAAACACAGTAACTATTACATTTATAATATTTTGTAAATTTAAAATCTCAGCAACCACTCAAATTACACACACACTGTCAGCAACATTTAATCACCTGGGTGAGAGCTTTCATATGAGGCTACAAGTTGCATCTGTGTTACTTGGTTGTTGAGATATTTAGAAAATGTAAAACTTGTATCTATATAAAATATCATAAGACAGTTTATATGTGTTTACTCCCACTAAACGGATCAAATTGTAATGCAGTTGAGTTTACTACTGTGCAAGTTTAAGGTGAAAGCTCTTTAAAACCTTGTTCATAGCATGGTTTTGGAAATATTAATGCAAATATGAATAAGCAATATCTGACGCCTAACTATGTGAGTAGGAGTCAACTGCAAATACACCTCAGTCTGGGGGCTCCATAGCAATGTTGAGCTAGCAAAAGTAGCAGCAGAAGTGAGTGTGAGCTATACCTCTTACAGCAAAACATCTGGACATTTCAACAAAGTATTAGTTTAAGAGTGTGCACACGTATGCAACCAGCGTATTGTGTGTGTATATATATATATATATATATATATATATATATATATATATATATATATATATATGGTTCTACCTGACTTGCCGACAGCGCAGAAGACCGACAGCGAATTCGGAGCTCCAGAAGACCAAAAGAAGAAGACCGACGCGAATCGGGAGTGGCAGAACATCGACAATGCAGAAGACCGACACGACGGATGACAACACCAACGCCGAGGATGCCGACATGGGGAAAGGCTGTGTGAGTATGCGTTAGTGACGGACGTTAAGGTGCGAGGCAGGTAAGTGTGGAGATTGACGGTCTGTGGGGATAGGGGTGGGTTAAGTGAGTTAGGGTTAGGGAGCGATAGGGGTGGGTTAAGTGAGTTAGGGTTAGGGACCGATAGGCGTGGGTTAAGTGAGTTAGGGTTAGGGAGCGATAGGGGTTAAGTGAGTTAGGGTTAGGGAGCGATAGGGCGGGTTAAGTGAGTTAGGGTTAGGAGCGGGTAGGTAAGTGCGATAGTGACGGACCTTAGGGTTAGGGTAAGGTTTAGTGTGGGCTTGTAAGGATTTTGGTGTGCTTGTGTTGTGTGTGTGGTTTGTGGAATGGGGATGTGTTTTGTTTTTAATAATTGTGATTGTGGTGTGTGCAGTGTATGGGGTTTCGTGTTTGTGTACCGTCGGTTATTTCGTTGTCGGTTATGTGTGGTTTCGTGTTTATGGACTGTCGAATATGTGGTGTCGGTGATGTGCTTGTCGGTGTTGTGTGGTTTCGGCTATGTCAGGTAGAACCATATATATATATATATATATATATATATATTTTTTTTTTTTTTGTATTCTGCTAACAGATTTGTTTGTATTTCAATTGAATCGTACAGGTTATAGGTCACATTAAAGGTGGGAAAAGTTTTGACATAATTGTGGTCTCATCCTTTTTTTTTTTAATATCACAAAAACCTGGCATTTAACAGGGGTGTGTACGCTTTATATATCCACTGTACATAACAGGGGTTTATGCACTAGGAATGAAGGGTATTTTATTTTTCTTACATGTGATTTTCACATACAGTTTTTTAGAACTTGTGTTTGAGATAAATCATAAAGTATCTTAGTCAGTGTAAGGAGCCAGATGATTACCTGAATTCTTAGAATATGAGGCAATAAAAATGGGATCCTGAGCCATTATGTTTCCTACAAAGAACACAGACAAACTCAAGTAACTGTTCCCTCAGTGACAATCCTTGATTTGCCACAAAAATGCCAGAAAAATACAAAGAAAAAGGAGAGGAACACACAACAAGAACGCACACACCTGTGTCTAAGTAACATGGATCCTCCAAATGAAGACTGCCAGTGGAAGAGAGGCATGTGTCTGCAGCCTCTAAATGGAATCCACGGCCTTGTGCAGACCACGTGTAACAATGGACCAATATTATGAGGCGACAGTCAGGCTGCTCTGTAAAACTCTGAATCTGAGCAGCATGTTACGAGCTGGGCAAGATACCTTATGTAAAAAGAGGCGCAAGCAGCACTGCTAAGCAATTAACCATTGGACCACATGTCTGCCTAGCAACAATCCAGCTTTTGCACCCTCAATCAAAAGGAAACTCAGCCCAGAAGGAAACCCTAGAACAGCCATCCCAATAAGAAAACTGTGCCAGAGAACATTAGCAACAAATTTGGTCAGCCGAGAAGAGAACTGACTTTGAGTACAGTGAAGCTGAGCAGAGCAGGGCTATCCCTGACCATATCTGCTATCCAGACCAAAGTCTATGGGGCAATGCTAACCTTAAGTATAAGAAAATTAATAGGCTGCCATTTGCTTGAGCAACTTGTTAAACCTTGTATTTTAAATAAAAAAAAATATTTTATATATCATTACACCCCAGTATAGTAACTCATGGCATGCAACCACTGGCAGAAGGTCCAGCAATTACTGTGGTACATAATCAGAAGTTTCATTATTTTTTTTTCTTTAGTCAATTGAGGGTAAATAGAAAAGGGGGAATCACAACTAGAGAGTTCTTCGATGTTCCTGCACAAGCTACTTCGTGCATACCAATGAGATTCCAACACTAAAGGCCATTTGGTTCAGCTAATTATTAAAATATACTTGTTATCAAGCATAGGCGTATGCCTCCTTGTATAACAGGAAAAACAAAACAAAATCTTCCTACAGGGACAAGGACAAAGGCTGTTTGAAATAAGGATTTCACCTGGTTGTAAATATATGGTATTGGCTGATTTAGCAAAAGGACTACATACTTTGTCTGTGTTGCACTTATGATGTTCTGTTCAGCAACTCCACAACCAATCCAATATGTCTGCACTGACAACAAGCTGCTAATACCAGTTATTCTCCAATGATTGAGAAGCCAGAGCCACTCCAACCAGCACCGCAACCACCAATGAGCGCAAAGAGTGTCCACTACCTTTTTTTTTTATTATGTCTGCCAACGTAGCTGGAGGCCAGGACAACACACCTGGAGCCAAGGTCTGAACCACCCACTACACAACATCTACACCTTACAGCCCCAGACCGTAACCATCGGATCCAAACCCCATGAAGCAACAAAACCAGGCATGGAACATCCATAACTCCCAAAGACCACAACTCGGAACATACTGCAGTCAACCTGAGACACGGCTACTCCAGGATCACACACCACCAAGTAAAAAATCGACAAGCAGCAATATCACCTTAAACATACAAACTGGCAAATGCAATAATAACTGAAAAAGTGAGAAAATACAAGCATCCTCAACACACCATCCCAATTCACTGTCCCCCTCTGCAGCACAGCGCATGTGCGGCAATTGGCCGTTACTCACAGTTGCCTCTTAGAAAATGCATGGGTATGCCGTCTATGTAGGAACCATCTAAACCATAAAGCCCTGACGTTTACTGCTCCACCACCACCATTGATCACTATGGAGGCCAAAACCACCAATGATGGGCAATGACCATCATTTTACAGTCAACACCACCCGACCATGCCATCACGAGTATACAACACTTCCACCAAGCCTGAAACTACATCGCAGACATTCAACTATCAAATCTCTCTGCATTCTCGCCCTTAATCCCAGCTCAAAGATCCTACTGACTGCACATCACCATGCTGTTAAGCAGTGAGGACTTCCTCTCTCAACCACAGGCAGCTCTTCCCTAACATTACTCGTCAGAACACAGACCCAGATCCTCGGCCATGTTATTAAGGCTGAAAGCCACCCCCTCCCCCATGAGCCAAACTTAAACAAGCCATGAGGCAATTCTACAAACCTGTTGAGGAGGAAAATGGCATCTACAGGAAATGATGGGCAACAACCATCATCCCACAATCCCCATCATCAGGCAATGTCACATGACAAAGACCTAAACACCAGCCACTGCCACCCACTACCAGAAATGCAGGTCATAACCTGATTTTTTTTTTTTTAATAGAGGAAAACCAGAGATACCACGCCATCCAGGCTACACAACCATTAAAGAAACAAATCACTCGTACTCTCACCACACTGCAATGCCTTTCTAACTCTGGCCCACTTGCAACATGGCACCAAGTCACCCAACCACACAATGTTTAAACCATGTGACAAAATACATAGATATATGGGTCTTCTTCAGAATGTCGACCGTTCAGAATGCCGACTTTCATATGGCTGACACCATATGATCGACATTCCAAAAGACAGACATCCTGAAATAGCACCATTTACCTACCTGTGAACACAATAAAACTGTGTTATGCAGGGGGGGCAAGCCCCCCTGCACCCCCCACACCCCCTGCTACTTAAATATTCTCACTCCAAGATCGCACTACAGTGCAGGAAAGGGGAATCTCCCAGTCCCGTACTGTAGCGGGATCTCCGCTATCATTTGTTGGCCTTTCAAACGTTCGCTCATATGGTGTCAGCCATATGAGTTTCGAACATTTGAAAGTTCGAACAAATGATATATACAATAACCTAGTTCCACCATCCCTGCCACTATTACCCCAGGCCTAGCTGTAACTGAAGTACCTACAGGTTGTCATGGATGTAGTACTAGATGTAGCAAATCCACGCCAAAATGTGATTCCTTACCCATCTACACTAGCCTAAACCCCTAAGCCCCTCCCTACCCTTACTTCATTTCCTCCCAACCATCCCTCCTTCCATTTAACCCTTTCATTCACCCTCCCCCACCCTCTTAAATCCTACTAATATATTTACTAACCCCTTTCTGAAGATGTTCCTGGACAAAACGGTTTGTAGCCAAACCTTATTTAACAGAGGATGTGGAGAATGCAGCGGGGTTTACCCTTCCACATTAAAATTATTTCAATTCAATATTATGAACTACATCCATAGAACTGTATATCCAGCCCTTCATATTATGGTACAAGTGGGATTTTTATTAGTGTGACTATCATTATTCATTACTGTAAATTATGTGAAGTTTTGTAAATATGTAGTTGTGATGCAACTTTACACTTCAGGCTGGCATGTATGGAGGCTTGTAAAACACATAAATCATAGCAGTTCAGTTGTTTGAGATGGGCAAGTAAAATCACCACACACTGAAGTATGTGGAAATGAATAACTGCATGCATTGCAGGTGCTACACAACCAAAAGAAGTCTTGTGTTCCTATAAAATAATCAGACTTGGGCCACGAAAGATTCAGTCACGTAAAGTCTGTTTTATTAAGTGAGTTACAGGAATAACCAACTTCCTGCTGTATCACAAGGAACAAAAAAAACGCTAATACAAATCATAGGATGAGTGTTAGGCCAGAGGCTGACAGCTGTATATAGCTGGGCATATGCACTTTCTGGTCTCTGCTTCTTGATTTACTGTGTACCCAATGATGCGTCTTGCGCTAATAATTTCCAGCAATCAGTTGTTTCTAATGGTGTTCAATGAGGAAAAAATGACTCCCAAAGCTCCAGTGAATCTTCCTAGAGAAAACAACCACAGAAAGGTGCTTGTTGGTTAGGACATTGTCCAGAAAACTCATGCATGTAGGTTGCAGGATCACTTTCTTTTACATTTTTAAGCTTTTTAACTGTTGTGAGAGTAAATCATTGAAGATTAATTATTTTTACAAACTGAAAGTATGTTTTCTGATTTGCGAACCTGGTATTCAGGTGAGCACTTTATGAATTTACTAGACAATATGTGCTCTAATGTACTTTTATATGAATCCCAACTGCAGCAAACCAAACAAAGAAAACTTCAGCGGGATTATAATGATTTTCATGTTGGTAATGTTTTTGTATGGCCGAGGTTTAATAGCGAATTGGTGACTGATATCAATAATTCTAATGAATTGAATAAAACAAAAAGTACTCCAGTAGTTTTCTCAGTTACCCAAGCAGTTTTAAATTTGGAAACTCCTGTATCACAAATTATAACTCCAGCGGCGCCAGTGATTGATCAACAAGTAGGAGGTGGCTCTGGAGATTCTACACCTCCACCTAATCAACAAGTGCTAAAGTATGCACAAGCAGGAGCATGGCCCAAACTTTTGTCTCCTGTAAAACCAGGGAGTATTGAGCATTTTTTACCCCTACCAATTCAACAAAGAACCTTCAACCGTTCTGTCAGCCAGGGGAAACAGAAACAGTAGTTCTCGGGAGATCAGAGCCAAATGAACTGCCGGCGGACATGCAGATAGGTAGTCTTGTTGTCAACCTATCTAATTATAACTTATCTACCATTGAGATGTCCTTATTGAATAGAGGTTTATCTTTCATTCCAGATACGGCAATGAAACTAACAGACACTCTGACTGATGTAAGACTTTTTGCTCAAAATCTTGCTTGTAAATTATTGTTTAATGACTCCAATATTTCTGATAATGATGGCGATACTTTTACATATCGCAGATTAAGTACATTTTCTCCACTGCTACCAGCCCACATTGAATTGTTTGTTAAAATGTGTGAAGATGCCCTGTATAAAGATACTGAAAGAGGGAGACTGGGTGCTTTTCATAATTTGACAAACACAGAGAAAGAAGCCTTATAAGGCTTAATGAACAATGATTTGTTAGCTATTAGACCGGTTGATAAAGGTGGGGCGGTTGTCCTTATGAACACTGTTGATTACATCAGAACTATGAATGAAATGTTGGATGATCGTGATGTGTATGTTAATGTGTTTGTTTATCTTATGTTAGAACAGTTACTAATAGGGTGCATGATTATTTAGATGAACTATTAATGAATAGATCAATTACTGAGACTTTATTTGGTTTTTTGAAAGTGACTCACCCAGTTATTCCAGTGATCAAGGGACTCCCCAAAATACATAAATCCTTGGTATCACCCCCTGTGAGACCCATTGTGTCGGGAGTTGGTTGGGTTACTGAATCACTTTCTGTTTATGTTGAAGGTAAATTAAAGAAGGTGGTTCCTATGACTGACACCATATTGAAAGATACCATGCACTTCTTAAATGATATCAATGAATACATTGTCAAAAATTATGTATCTTCTCTTTTGATGGTTACCATGGATGTCAAGAACCTGTTTACTTGTATACCAAATGATTATGGTATCGATGCTATAAGAAGTGTTTTATTACAATGAAGAGCCTTCTCTAATGTTGAAGTTGAGATAGTTTGTACATTCCTGGAGCTTATTTTGAGTAATACCTTGTTTCTATTTTGTGAAAAAGATTTTTCTGCAGAAATGGGGTGTCGCTATGGGCAGCCCTTGTGCTAACTCCTATGCGAATTTAGTTATGCACTTTTGGTAGTTAAGCCATCTACACAATAGTCCATATATTAATAGAGTTAAATTATGTAGAAGATTTGTGGATGATGTTTTTATGTTTTGGGATGTGGATTATAACTCTCTGCTCCAATTTGTACAGCAGGTAGAATTAACTACTGATTTTTTGAAATTTACTATTACTAGCTCCTATGACCGTGTTGATTTTCTTGATGTATCTGTTTATAAGAATCAGGATGGGAATGTTCATACCACATTATTTAGGAAATCATGCTGGCGGAATGGGCTTTTGAGCCATGATAGTATGCATCCCCGTCACATTTTTTCCAAATATTATTAAAAGCCAATATATGACAGTTTAAAGGAAATGTGAAGGGAGTGAGACCCTTAATTTGGAGATGCACAAAATGAAAAGCATGTTTCTGGATAGAGGTTATAAGAAGAACATGATACAGAGAGTGGAAAGGGATATAACAACACATGTTAATAATGTGCAGTCTGAAGCTGCAGTTGTTTCCCCACCCAGTAACAATGTTCAAACACGGAATAGAAAATATTTTTCCTTTACCACGGACTATACTAGTAACAATAAAGTGGTAAAAGATATTGTTCACAAATATTGGCCACATTTGCTCACTGATGATTCTACTGCTAGAATTCTAAGTGAGACCCCACATTTTACATTTCGCAATAATGCTAACTTGAAACAGTTTTTTATGTAAGGACAACAGGAACAAGCATTCTACAGAGAGCAAAAGATTAGGTACTTATGCATGTAGGAAGTGCAAATTTTGTGATGATTTATGTACACAACAAATATTCAACTGTCCCGACACTTTGTTTAAATTTGAACCGAGGTTCTATGCTGATTGTGATACTAGCAATTTGGTGTACTTGGCTACGTGTGATACATGCCCATGTTATTACATGAGCAAAACCACTCAGAGGCTGAAGGAATGTATAAGTAAACATCTATATGAAATATGCAAAAAGAATGAATTGAATGCTTTGGTCAAGCATGTGATGATATTTCCTGAACAGCGGTTTTTGTTTAGAGTTTTACAACCAGTGTACAATAATATCAGAGGGAGTGAGACCAATAACTTCCTTGAACAACAAGAACTTCATTGGATACTGCGACTACAAGCACATAAATATCCAGGAATTAATAACAGTATCTCTATTAAGCCTGTATTGAAAGGACGCAGGCTGAGAAAAGTTTAAATTTGTGTTCTGTGTTTTTAATGCTCAATTGATACTTAATTAGTTTTAATTGTTATGAGCTGTTGAGTGGTTATACTACTGCATTTAAAATGAAGGTTTTTATTTGATTTTAGAGGATCTGATGAAGCGTACTTGATACATGAAAGCGCTTGTCCTATTTTATGGTTTATGTCAGCATTAAAAGGGACTTTTTATTGCCGTGGCTGTCCTACTGGTATTTTGTTATTATATATGTTTGTTTTCTAGTCGGGACACTTGTTTTTTGTTGGTGATTTTGTTTCTAATGTTTAAATTATGTGACAAAATACATACCCAACCTCGAAAGTGACATAATGAGATCCCAACCTGAACCATAACTGTCCAGTATATTAAGTGTCACATTTATTGTGGGGGTTGTGTGTGTGTGTGTGTATATATATATATATATATATATATATATATATATATATATATATACGTTCATAGGTTCATAGGTTCATACTAGGCTATCTGCCCTGGGGCAATTATAAGCCTAGCCTGATTCTGTATGGCTTACGCCACCCCTTGATTTGAGTATACTGTGCCCTTTTTAAGGTTTAGTTTACTGTGCCTCTGTCTAATAGTGACACGGGAGTAATCCCTGGGACTCCCAAAGCTCTAGTGAATCTTCCTAGAGAAAACAACCACAGAAAGGTGCTTGTTGGTTAGGACATTGTCCAGAAAACTCATGCATGTAGGTTGCAGGATCACTTTCTTTTACATTTTTAAGCTTTTTAACTGTTGTGAGAATAAATCATTAATAGGAAGTTCACATGCTATTGGAGGGGGGCACATCTGTGCTTGTATTTTACAAAATAACAGTAATCTTCACCAAGAATGGTTTATCAACCCTGCTGTATAATATGCTCAAATAAATCATAAAAACAAACTAAAAAAATGCAAGTCAAATAATGTGAAATACATGCATTATTAGTACAGAAGACATCTGAGACACTTTTCTCTGCTATGGTTATTAAAGTTAAGTGGTTATCACATAAACATTGGAACAGAAGTCAAATATGAGTCTTTTAAACTAGCTGATAGACCGTATTTCTAAAGGAGACAGAAATTGGAGGGAAGGTATGGGAGAGAACTGAAAAATGTTGGGGTAATCTGAAGACAGAAAAGAGAAGGCAATGTACTGCAATTGAATGTGCAGTGAGTACAAGACATTATGTAATGAATATTAGTCATTTACACAACTAAGCGTTTGCTAGAATGCCAGATGTTTTATCAGGTCAGAAAAATTTGATACATTATTCTGAAATATAGTTTGACTGGAGTCCAGTTGGATTTGGAACATATGTGTATCTACAAAAGTCAGCCAAATCAAATGTTCTACTTTGCAGTCACCCCAGGACTAAAAACACAACACGGTACCAGAGAATGTCATCAAAAATTAAGTTCATTCTTCTGTTGTGTTCCAACGCAAACAGCAAAACCCAAACCCCAAATCAGTTCTCTGCTTGAAAATGTTTGTGTGCCAGTTAAAATCATAAAGGCGGTTTTCTAAGTTTTAGTGGTCTTGCTGGTGACATATTATATGATTTATAAAGTGGTTTGCACATTGGTTTCCCATGCCTTCAGCTGTGCTACTGCTGGATAAAATTTCCCAAGAGGCGTCATTAGGTGTACACTTCCCTTCTGAATTTGTACATAAAGTTTACTTACAGAGTTCACACTGGAATCATTGCCATCTAATACATGCATTCCTAGTTGCTCTCAGCAGGACATTGTAAAATTTTTCTTTTATATGACATGTAATATTTCCTCACTGCATAAGTGATATGCATGAAACTTTTAAGACTTACAATGTACTATAGGTGTTTCAGCTTCTCAAGTAATGACAAAAATTGATGTGGGTTGTCTACAAAATACTCTGAAAATTTAGCTTTGATCAAAATAATAACCTGTCATCCAGAACAGGAAACTGCATTAAAGAAGAACTAAGGTGCCAATGTCAGGGATTTTTTTTTCCTTCCCAGACTTCACATGATACTTCACAAGCTATATTTTGCTTCAAGGAACAAGTGTGTGAAACAAGTCCATATCTCAGTATTTTTGTATAATTCATGACTTTGGTCAAGACATTTGTTTTTACAGTTTTGGCAAATCACTTTTGATTCACAGTGGTTTGCATGCAGAGGAACTTGATTTATTTAATAAAGTGATAGGTTAATACTACAAGTAGGATCAAAGGCATAGTCTCAGCTATACAGGAAAAGGAGCACCAAGTAATAAGTTACAATTCTAAACTCCCAGAAAGTCTTTCATTCTGTTAACAGAGAATCAGGGTACAAATGTAGCTTATTATATTTCTTGAGTTAATTGCAGAATCGATTAAAAATTGTCCAACATCTCATTAACATAAGTAGATAAAAAATAATGTCAGCCTACTAAAAGAACTTTGAACCACCAGTGGCAAAGCCACAAAAATAACTTGCTGAAAACCACTTGTTTTGCAGGGTTAGCCCTTCTGCATCCCCCATATGGGACACCTTCACATCCTTCCATAACAAAAGAATAGGGTAAGGGGAACATAACATTAGTGTTAAAAATGACTTTCAATGCACTTATTTTGCTGCATCATCACCCCCCTTTGAAAGAGTGCTTGAAGAACTGACAGGCTCCCACGGATACTTACACTAGTAAAAGACTTGCAGGCTCTACCAGCAAAACTATTTTAACAGTTTTTGTTTATACAGTACACCAACATGTTCTTTCTTTTTCAGTGTTGATGATAAATCTCTTTTCTTCTTTGCAATAGTATCAGATATAACACTTAATAAACTGCAAATATAAACAGCAGAACAAATCAAGTGTATATGATATGAGTTTTAATGGATATTAAATATGTGCAAAATGTCAGAGATCCATTTAGTTTCCTCATATCACTGTTCCTTGTCAGAGAAGTACAGTTTAACTATTACAGACTATTATTACCACAGGGATAGCCTTACCAGTGCTGGTCTGTGTGCATGGCCAGGCAGGAGCTACTAGATGCAAAATGGGTCTGTCATCGCTGGCACTAAATCCCTTGCTACATTTCTACCTTTTTTGATAGACTAACAATGATCTTTATTTAAAATTTACCTGCAAGATTGCTCAAAATACCATATATTATTTGCATATTGGAAGTTTGTGAAAGATGAACAGCAACAAGTCATTTATATACTTCAAGCCTACATCTGACAATAGTTTCCTTTATTTTACAAGTCAGCATCTTCCACATCTTCTTGCAGCCTTACCTTTTGGTGAATTACATTGGAACCAAAGGAATGATACCACAGGGGAAGCTCTGCTAAGCAACAGACAGATACGACTTGGAGAAAACTCGCTCAGGTCAGGAACCAGAATTAAGCTATCAGAGTATGGAATATGTAAATAACCACAAAGAAATTAACAAAGACCCAGAAAATCTAATTTTGAGTACTTAAACAGACATTGTACTGCTACATACTCTATTTGGTTAAGATACTGACTGATGTGATATGGAAAAAAGTGAGTTGTTTTTCTGGATCTTTCAGAAATTGTCACAGACATGAGAATCCCATAGGTACACAAGTGCATAGGTACTTATTAGGATATTGATCTGTGAGTATCTTAAGAAGTCTAGCCTTACACTTCCATGGTAGTTTTTAGCTCTTATAGTTTAGATACAAATAACCCAGAGGTAGGCCAAACAAGGATATGTTGAGACATTTACATGTTTCTTCTATCCTTGGAGGACAGAGGTGCTACACCAAGGGTCATGTGTGACTACTTATCTATTCACCTAAATTACATTTGAATAGAGAAAGAGAAGTGCTTTGCTTTGAGAGGAGTGGTAGATGGTTCCATATAAGGGATATTATTTGTGATATGAATCTATCCCTCCAATGTGTTCTATTTATTTTGCAAAAGAGATTGAGATGCCTCGAGTGGATGCTTACAATATCATTGGACTTGCGAATGTGTAATTGATCTGACAGAACAGGGCCTGTTGAAACTCTTTACTCAAAGCAGAGGTCGCTTGTTAGTAGCGTGTATGATACTGAGAAAAGGGACAAGACTTAGAGAAGGTCCATATAGTTTTTTACGATTTAGGCCCTTGAGTTTTTCAGTGAGAAGGCATTGTGGTCCTTTCAGTTGTGTTTAGAAAGGAATATACCGAAAGGGGCATTATACTCAATGACTGGCCTAACAAATGCCGATTACATTGGAACAATTACATTCTTGGATCTATATGCAATACCTAGATATAAACTGTACAATGAAAAAGGACTTTCTCACAACAGTGGATAAGTGATGACCAAACTAAAGGATCAGTTTTCAAGGAGTGTTGTTAATGTAATAGTTACTACAAGGGGAGTCTTTCTTGCTGATTATATGCTTCTTTGCATTTAGTTTTAATCCATGGTTTTGGTACCAGTTATTTGGTTCGGACAGGTCCTCTGGGGGAATCTTGGTGTCGTCTGGGGAGTTTATGATGGCACCAGGTCTACAGTCATCTACAAACTCAGTCAGCCACAAACCCTTAGTATTAGATTTGAACTCTGAGAAATAAATGCCAAAGCTCAGTGGATGAAGGTCTGAACCTTTGGATACACTAGTAGTGGAAAGTCTTTTGAAGGAGGTATAGCTTCCCACCCTAACTTACTGGGTTTTATTTGTGATCCAGTTTGCTATCCATTGAGTTACATACAAAAATAGCATTTAGCTCAGAGAGTTTATCTAAGACACCCAAGTGTGGGATGTTGTTGAATACTTTTTTCAGGGTATTGATATGTAGTGTGCACTCTTTTACCCTCATCCAGTACTTCAATAACATTTTGTGAAGAAATCAATGAGGTTAAGAAGGTAAGAGCTGCCCTTGACAAATCTGTACTTGGTCGGGTCAAGAGTCTGTGGATTACTATGTCCTTATATATTAATTCATAACCTTACAGATGAGACTGTTAATTATCTATGTCCATTGAATCCTCACCTTTGTGCAAGGGAATAAATGTTGCTGTCCTCTGTTCATCTGGCATGAAGACTGTTTTGAGTACAATATTGAATAGCTTTTGTCGGGGATCAGACGAGTCACTTTCAGGCTGACCAGCTGGTGTATTATTTGGCCCCACAGGTGTAGTGTGCTTGGCCTTAGAAAGTACCTTGAGAACTTGTTCTTGGTAGATTTGAGTGGTGGTGCATGTGTGGGTTTGTGATTTGAGAATACTGGAGGGGAGGGGGGAGGAAGCTGAAGTTTGAAATAACTTTATCTGCTAGTAGACTGGTTATATCCTCTGGCTCTGAGTATGTGATCTCATATACTTCTAGTTCTGTGCAGAGCTGGGTGGGGTTTTTTTCTGACATTTTTTAACACAATTAAAGAAGTCTTTGTTGTTCTCATTCACATGAGTGGCTATTTCTACCTCACATCTGGCTATGGTTGATTTGATCAGGGTCCAGAGTTCTTTGTTTAGTATCTTAAGAATAAGATTTATTTTGTATGTAATAAGTTCATAGATGGGATTCCCACAAACCAACAATGTGAAGTATTTGCAGATTTTGCAGTCAGCAGTCTCTCTGCTCTGCATGATGTGGGCGATCTCTCCTGGTCTCTTTATATATAGTAGCTCTGAGGTTGTACCACTTGCAGGAATGACATAATACACGTTTGCTCTTTTCTCTGAGGTGGTGGAAGTGCAGAAGTAGTGTCTTTAGGCATCAAGGGTGTGGGGAAATAAAACACCATTACAAGTAGGGTCTGTATATTCAATTGTAGATTTATCACCTATTTCATTATCCCATGATGGTAAAATGGTCTGCAGAACCTCTTCCTCAGGAGGATACTTTAGATGGCAAAGTGGCTAACAGTAACATCAAGTTTTTTATGAGAGCTGAAATTAACTACAGGAGGTCTGTCAGTACAGAGTGCTAAGCTATCCACTGTCAGTTAACTACTTCTGGTAGACCTCGGCTTGATTTTCTTGGGTTCCATTTGTCTTTGTGACTCTGAGGAAGTCACTTAGCTGGACAGTGCTCTGGGACAGTTATGAATTTGGACTCCTCAGTGGTCTCCTGGATCACATATCTATTAACTACATATGAGATTGAGTGATATAGCTGACATGTAGACTGAAAAAAGTCTTAGGCCTGTGGAAAGTGCTGTGTTTTTAATAATATGATCAGTCTAAATGGGTGGTATGTGAATTAATTGAAGGTATGAATATAAGAGTATTTAGTATGAGAATCTGGCAGTGTAGTTTGTATTATCGGCTGTACATATTGTCCAAGAATGTGGCATGTAGGGCAGACAAACACAAAGAGCATATTTGTTGGTTAAAACGTTTAAGGGAAAATCATACAACATGTATTAAATCTGAGTTAGTGCATTTAATAATGCAAATGAAAGGTAGGTGGATTTATTTATTTTATTTTATTTATTTATTTGCATGAGATTTATTGTTTTGGGTGCACCTGTTTGTTTATTTGAATTGTTTACCAGGTACATGGGCTGGTCCTTGGACCATTATCAGGTATGACTAGGGCCAAAGGGCCAAAGGGCAGTACAAGACTGAAAGAGATTAATTTTATATAATTTTCAATAGAAACAGCATATAAACATGTGACTGTATAGTTTTACTGTTAAGTTCTTGATATTCATTTCAGAAGTTATGATATTTGCAACAGTTCAGTACTGACAGCATCTACAATTTGACATTTACATCATTTTAGGGTACATAAGAAACTCAAACTTTTGACCTGAAAAAAGAATCAGTATATAGGTAGACTGATTCCAGCATATTATCTGTAATGGTAGATAAGAGCTTGAGAGCAATTTTACAATATAGTTACATTTTCATGTCATGTAATCATTCGTCCTAAAGGCATTTTCCATTTAACATAGCTAAACATTACAGATTTTATTTTTAACTATTTTTCTGCTCAATAGGCAAATACTGATGTTCATCACCAGGCTTCATTCTAATTTTAAATAAAATTTATGTACCATTCTGAAAGATCTTACTTTAGACTATAGCCATACACAAGTTTTCAGCCCTTATGCAGTTTCAGATTCATATAATTGATAGATTAACATTCTAAATAGTGGTCATTTTATTCATTCATTCATTCATGCAATCATTTATTTTAGTTGGGTTCAATAGACAGTTACATTTCATGATAAAATTAATTGGAAACTTACCTGGAGAAAGGCACCTTTCTATTCTCTTTTCAAAACTTTATAATACTAAGTTTGTCATACCTCTCAACCTCTTAGCACAAAAAACCTGACAAGACATAAAATAATGGAGAGACAAAGGCCAAAAAATTGGGATAGATTTTAATTATTGCTTTTATAAGCTTGGAAAGCTGCTAGAACAACAGGACTTCTGTTAGCATACATTTTCTGAAGGATATAAAGAATGCAACTCAAATGTCTGTGATTATTTAGTGATGGCAATCCTGAAGGATTTGATAGAAAACCATAAATTTTTTGAGGAACACATCAAAAATAAGCTGTAAAATCTGAACATTCTGTGAAAATTTGGACAGTTGAGAGATATGGTTATAACAAGCATAGTCAACATGTTTCTCCATTTAAATGGTAATTGCAATATTTATACTTAAAGAAAATGGCCAGTTTAGAATGTTGTTTTTTTTTTGTAACTGTAAAATGGTATCTAAATCCTTTAGTATAATTTTGAATGCTTAAGTTTCTGTGCTTGACTCAGCGGCTTATCACATTATATGGATTGCATCAGCACCAACACTGGATAGACTGGAAAAAAACCGAAAGGTGGCAACATTACTTTGTCCTGACACCCCCCATCCCTCTCAACTGTCCCTGATGTCATGATGCTCCTGTTGTTGTCTCCTATAGGCATACCTCTCACAAGTTAATATTTTTAAAGAATGGCCAGATTTTAGCCTACACTTTTTTTCTGTTACTCATACAATTCATGGTTTTCTCACAAATCATTGAAGACTCTGTGTTGCAAATAATGATATACATTTGACTTTCAGTCTTCATATCCTTCAGTAAATGCATACTAATGCAATATCTGTTATTCTAGCAGTTATCTGTTATTCTTTATAAGTTTATAGGAATAATAATTAAAATCTGTCACTGATTGTTGGTCTTTGTCCCCCCATTATTTTTGGCTTTGCACTAAGAAGCTGATAGATATCTTATAGGTGCCCTGTCCCCTCCCTCATAACTCATCAACTGTTGCAGTCCTTAAGTAATGCTCATGATCCTCATTATAGTGGGACAAACCCTTGCTGCCCTAATCTATCCGTTAGTGCCGTGGGTTAATGTCACTGTTTCTTATGGCAATGGTGTAGGATTCAAAGCCTTTTTTCAACTCCTGTCTAATTTAATGTCTTTTTTCTAGTTTTAATTATTATTTTATGCTCTCCCTGTTGCCCACTGATGTCATACAGGACTAATATCCTCTTTGTGAGGTGGAAGAGTACTGTGTTTGATTTTTTTTATTGTCTTTATGGCATGCTCTTTATAGTGTCTCTGGTTTCTATTACTCCCTCAACCCAGATCTTCCTTTTTTTAAAATAAGGGTATTTAATGAATGCTGATAAAAGTCTCTGGTATCTGGTGCCCCCACCCCCCAATACTGTGCCATTAAGACATGCTGTTCAGACTAATCTCTGGTGTCTAAAGCTCCACCTGCCCATGTATTGTTTAAGTGCTTTAAAGGCACAATAAAGAGTTAAGCCAAAGTCAAACCAAACCCGCATGTACAGCAAGTGCAAATGCTCTGAAGTCCAAAAGCAAGTTCAAAAAAGATAGCGCCAGCACAAAGTGTGGTATAGCTATTTAATATGGCAAGAAATACAGTGTCATGGGTGAGGGGATAAAGCCCCAGCACCCAAACCAAACCGGTTTCAGCTCAAATAGCCTTCTTTAGTGAGAAAGACAAACAGCATACAAATAACAGGACAAAAAAAGCCCTTTATATATATATGTAGACAGATTCAAAACAACTTCCTAATGGTTAATTAAAGATGTTCATTTAGACCAGGAGGAAAAAGCCCCCCAGTTTAATGATCCATTTTCTTTCTTTAACATTTAGAATGGTATGCCAGCTAGATTAATCCCTACAATTCCCCAATATACAATCAATTATGGTAAATCTAAATATAGCAGTATTGTGTTTGCAAGTATGTTTAAAGAGGGCATTAGACTACCTTTTATTCTTTATATCACTCACATGTTCCCCAATTCAGAGTTTGAGAGGTCTCGAAGTTTGGCCCACGTAAAACGCGGAGTATGAACAAGTGGCCAAATATATTACCCAACTAGTGCTACAATTTGCCAAAAAAGTGATATTGAAAACTGTGGACGTATTTTTGCTGGAAAATTCCTTGGTTTTGTTTACCCTGTAACAATGGGAATAGTGTCCACAAGGGACACATCCCACCAATGTGTCCCCCCCCGTCAGTTTCTGTTGGATTGGAAAAGTACCCCCATGGTCAAACCTTTTGTAATGGCTAAATAGAGAACCCAATGTGCGGCCCTTATGGAAGGAAAAAGAATATCTATCCCCAAATACTCTGACAGTCTGTCCTCTGCCATCAAGATGTTCCAATGTCTATTAATGATGTGCATAAATGATTTGGTGCTTCTGCCAAAAGTGGTAACAAATCTCACTCTAGACTGAGTATCTGTTGACTGTGTTTTGTATTCTAATAATTTGGCCCTATCCTGACTTGAAGCAAACTGGCAAGCCCTGCTAATATCCCCTGATTTATAACCCTTACCTTGGAACCGATGGATCATGTCCCTTTTATACTAGTCATACATCAAAGAGTTGGAGCAATTCATGAATGCTTATCACTGTACTTTTCCGAATTATGTTTTTTTGCTTATAGTACTGATATAATATCAAAGTTTTTATGCTCTATATTTGGTGATTATATTTATATTTGTTTTTTCCAGGTTAGGCATTAATATGTGGGCTCAGTAACATTACTTATATTTGATCTTATTTCCAGCTCTATTTTTGTACTGTAATCTTTCCTTATGATTATGTAGAAGGCCAACCTTACACATAGTCTTTTCTTCATGATGACTTTGGGTGGATAGCCAGGTCCTTACTATTTAGAAGGGAATTACCACTAATATCTTTGCATTTTTATATTTTCCAAGTTACATCTCTCTCCCAGCCATGAGGTTCACTTCATAGTGGGTAAAATTCTTGATATATGCTTTCACAGATATTAGGCAATTATCAGGAACACCAAATCATTTATGCACATTATTAATAGACACTGGAACATCTTGAGGGCAGAGGACAGACAGTCGGAGTATATGGGGGATAGATATTCTTTTTCCTTCCATAGGGGCTGCACACTGGGTTCTGTACTACTGGTACAGAGGACTATGAATAGCTTGGTTGTGTAAGTACCTTACCTTAAGCAGTTCTGAAGGAGAGCATATGACTAATTAGCACATGCCCCTCCCCCAGAATGCCTAATTAACATTTAGCACAGCTGCAGAGATAGCCCACTATTGTGCTGCATGCCTTCATGCTAAAGCAGTGTGGCAGGTCTGTCTGTGAATACAGAATAGTTATAGCGAAGTGTAGAACTTACTGCAAGGTGTACACCTCACAGTAACTTTTCTGAAAGTTTTTGAATTTAACCCAGTGGGTGTTAGCACTGAGTCCATAGTGATTTGAGAAACTACTGTACTTTCCTCATGTGTAGTCTGACTAGAGGAACCATTAGGATCATGAAAGACATGTATCCCAGAATCCTACGATATTCCTTAGCAGTAGTCATTGCTTGTTGGGAAAACTGTAGGAACTGAGAGTGACAGACATTTGTCTTTTCTGGAGGAAGATAATTCATCATCAAGACTGTGTCCAGTAGGCAACCCAGAAATATGATTCTATGAGAAAGAGTGAGAGAAGACTTCAGAATATTTAACTGAAAAACTAGATACTAAAATAGATGTCAGACAAGCATCTGAGATTCTTCACAATTTTGAAGAGCCTACAAAATATGACAACAGCCTAAATGTGGAAAACTGTGAATGCCTTGCAGTTCATAAAAAGCTATTCCTGGTGCTAGATACTTTGTGAATATCATTGGATCCATGGAAAGACCAAAGGATAAGAAGGGAATTGAGAATGTGAACCAGAAACAGAAAATCCTTAAAAAAATGTCTGAGGTTTCTGTGAATGGGTATGTGGTGATATGCATCTTTTAGGTCCGCAATCACCAAAAAACAAAGGAGGAATCAGGGGGAAAAGAGATTGTATGGTAAGCATTTTGAATTTTGCAATTTTTATGTAAAGGTTTAGGAAAAACAAATCCAGTACAAGTTTCCATATTTTCTCCTTTTTTGGTATTAGGAAAAGTTTTGAATTAAAGCCTTTTCATTTTTGGGAATCTAGACTCCTTGAGATATTATGATGTGGGAAATGATGGGAAGGAAGAGATGAGTTTGGTTTTCTGGTTGTAGAGGAATCCTTAGGTTTGGAGAGACGGAATCCCACTGCCATTTGCATATATTTTTGATCATTTCCCCATTAGTTTGCTGTGATCTGATTCCAGACAGACAGATAGACAGAAAGATTGGTTGTAAGGTTCAGTGGATGGCCAGAGTGGGGAAGGGAGGTTGTTCAGTGGGGAAGCTAGTCAAGTATTTTTCTTTGACTGGCTTGGCCCTGGGAAGAACTACCTCTTTTCTTTGAATTTGTATGTCATTGAGTTTCATATTGTTGCTTCCAATGTTTTTTTTTTTTTTTTTTTGGATTTGTTTAGAGGGCATTCTGTAAAATGGCCCAGGACTGGAATGGTAATTCTATTATACTAATTAATGTTAGACTGAAAAATCACTTTGACTCCTTGAATGAATTTGCCCTTCTCATCAATTTTTGCAAGACATTGGCAGAAGTTCCAAAGAGCAGTTCTTTATCTAGTGAGGTATTATGAATTTGTGCCTTGAAATCCTCAGGCATATTCTGAGGTTTTAGCCATGCAGCTGCTTGAGAAACCGCATCAACAGCATCAGAAGAGTATTTTAAGCAAAGTACAGTTGTTTAAGTAAACCTACCATAGTAGTAGGTGTTGAATATGTTGCAGTAGCCCAAGCTATATGGGACATATCCTGCCAAGGATTGGATAACTGTCCAGATTCCAAAGCTTTTGGCCACCTGTCACATGCCTTAAGCACTGCACAGCTTGAGGAGAGTTGTCCAAAGACAGTGGCTAAGGTGATAAACTCTCAGAGCTTTCTTGATTCAGAACAAGGAAGGATAGAACCCTGACAAACATGTATGTGCAAGGAGAAAAAAAAACATATGACAGAAAGTCCACATCCTGGCATAAAAGAAAAAAAGGAGAAAGGAGGGAGAGTTTTTGTACTGCATCAGTGATATAGCCAATAATCTACTGTTATGGTACATTTACTCACACAGTTGTACTATGTTCATTAGATCACTGTTGCAGAAGCCTAAGCTAGATGGGACAAATACCACCGCTTGGAAGGAAAGAGAGGATAACAAGAAAGGATTTGAGTCTAGCAGGCCTTAGACAATAGACCTAAGGAAGCCTTCTCTGGACAAAGAAAAAGTATCCAGCTTGTAGTGCTTGGCAAATGTGTGCACAGAAGACCAAGCTGATACCTCTAGGATATTTCTAGAGTCTACTCCTTTCCAAAAAGTCACAGACATAGTCAAAGCCTTTGTAGAGTGGGCCCAGTCTGTGCCTAGAAGTGTATTGTTATGGTGTGAATAAAAAAAGCAATAACATGAGACAACCATTTAGAAATTGTCTATTTTGACACTATTTGCACTTTTTCTTCCCTTCACAGGAAATAAACAAACATTGATTACAATTCCTGATGAGTTTTGCCCTGTCAGTGTAGTATCTGAGCTACCCTTGTATATCCAGAGTGTGTAGAATGTATTTCTCTTTATTTTCTGGTTCTGAAAAGAAAAAAGGGAAATGAAAAGCCTGGCTCAATGTAAACTGAAATCACCTTAGTTATAAAGGAAGAACTTATTCTTAAAGTTACCCTATGTTTGTGAAAGATGAGATGGGGTTGAATTGCCATAAGAGCTTTTAAGTCAGATAACCCTTATTGGGCAAGACTGAATAATGAGTACCACTGTTTTCCAAGATAAGAACTTAAAGTCACCATTATGAACAGGATCACAAGGAAACAGTGTAAGTTTTTCCAGTATAAAATAAATATCTCAAGAAGGAGTCACCAGAAGGCAGGTATGTAAAACCCCTTTGAAAAACTATTTCTCCTAAGGGAAGATAAAAAGTGGAATCCATGGGCAGACAAGCAGAGATGGCTGAGAGATAAATCTTGATTGAAGAGTAAAAAAGGCCAGAGGGTAATAGCTCACACAAATACTGAGCTATAGAGCCAACTAGAAAATCGTTTCCACTTAGCCAAATATGATTTTCTAGCAGTAGGTTTATTAGCCTCCTTTAACACGTGCTGCATGTCCTCAGAAAAGAAATGCCTAAAAGGTATTAAAATTCTATCATTTAGGCAGAAATTATATGCTAGGGTGGATCAATGAACCTCTTTGTAAATCCAGCTTGTGAGGAAGTATTTGGCAACTCTTTATTTATTTATTTATTTGTTTATTTATATTTGTTGACTGGGAGTGTCCGACTGGACGTAGGTCCATTTTTAGTGGAGGCCCAGGGAGAAAAGCTCCACAGTTAAAATAAACAGACAGTAGTTACATTGGATTACATAGCAATTAACAATTTACATAGCAATTACTTACAACATATTTACAGATGAAGAACATAGTACATCAGTAGACAACTAGAATCTTTATCTGTGAAGTACATAACAGACATTAACAGTGAGTTCCATTTGCTTGCTAGGGAAAATGACAATAGAAGTTGTCCTGGAGTACGTGTGGGTTTGTACACTTCAAGGACATTCCGATTTTTGGACCTGAGTGATCTGTCAGGAAGATGCGAGCTAGGCTAGAGGAGAGGGAGGGGCAGTTGGAGGGCTTAAAGATGAGTTTATGGGCAGTAGAAAGTTGAATGTAAAAGAGATAGTTGGGAAGTTCCAGCCAATTAAATGAGTTTAGGACATCACAGTGGTGCAAAGAGGACTTGGAGCTGGTAGCAAACTTAGAGATTTTATTGTGGCAGGATTCAAGTTTTGTCTTTAGGGAAGATTGTAGGTTAGTAAGGAGAGGGGCTCCATACATGAGGGAGGGAATGAGGCTGTGCCAGTACAGCATTCTGAGCTTCTGGTGGGTTTTCTTGATATTAGTTTGCAGTTCACACGTTAATTGTATATCAATAAGGACAGCTAGTAGCTTAGTATGGGAGAATATTTCAATGGGAGTCTTGTTTTGGATGACTATAGAGAAGGAGTTCATGTCAATTTTGGTGTTTTTTGAGGGGGTAAATATCATGATTTCAGTTTTGGATGCATTGAGAGCTAGGTGATTGTTCACTAACCAAGTCTCAGTGCTGGTGAAGGCATCCCGAGTTAATTGCATGAGTTTGAGGAGAGAATCGGCAGAGCAGTTATTGGTAGAGTCATCGGCGTACTGGATATGTTTGACATTCAGGATACGGTGATGGAAGTTGTCAATAAAGATGCTAAATAGTAGGGGCCCAGGCTAGAGCCTTGGGGTATGCCTGTTGGAGTGTGAAAGTAGGAAGAGGTACAATTTTTCCACTTGACGGATTGTTGTCTGTTTGAGATGCAACTGGAAAACCGGTTAATGGAAAAGGAGAAAAGGTTGAGATGAGAGAGCTGGGACAAGAGTAAGTGATGAGAAACGGTGTCTAATGCTTTAGATAAGTGTAGGAGAAGGGTAGATACAATATTGCCCAAGTCATGGGAGCAGTTGATGATATCGAGGAAGGACAGAAGGGCAGTGATGGTACTGTGTCTAGGTCTAAATCCATATTGAGTAGGGGTCAGAAGGTGATTGTCTATAAGATGAGGTAGGAGTTGCAGATGACTGCATTTTTCAAGAATCTAAGAGATAGAGGAGAGAAGGGCTATTGGACAGAAATTGGAGATATCAGTGTTGTTTCCCCCTTAGTGAAGGGGAATGATAAAGGCTTTTTTCCAGAGGAGAAGTACATATGATTCTTGAATGGAATGATTAATTAGGATGCAGATGGGAAGAGCTATACCATCAGCAGCTAGCTTGGGGAAATTAGATGGTAGGGGCATTAGAGCATGGTTTCAATTTTTGTAGGAGTTTTTTTATGGTATTGACAGGAATGGGTTTGAGGGTGAAGGGAGGGAGGTGAGTACAATTGGTGGTAAAGGTGGGGGAGTTGTGGGTGGGAGACATGGTAGGAGCTGATACATTGTTGGGGAAGGATATGGTGAGCTTGGCTATTGGGTCTATGAAGAAGGAATTAAATTGGGTGGCAATAATAGCATCTGAGCAAAGGTTGCCATTTCTGCTAGGACTGAGAGCAGAGACACTGCTCCAAATTTTTTTGGGATTGGATTTGTGATTATTTTTGAAGTTTGGAGTAGCAGGATTTTTGTTTGGTAGCTATTTGTTTTTTAACTTTATTACGTAATTGTTAGTATTTGGTTAGGGAGTTAGATGTTTTGTATTTTTGGTAGTGTTTCCACGATTTATCTCAAAGATGCATGAGGGTTATAGTTTGTTTGGAGAGCCAGGGGGCAGTTTTGGTTTTAACCCTTTTAGTTCTGGGAGGAGCAAAGCTGTTTAGTAGGTTAATGAATGAAGTATTAAAGTAAGTAACAGCATTATCAAGAGGTAGAGTTTTTAGAGGGTTCCAGTTCATATGTTTTAAGCAGTCAGAGAAGGTTTGAGGGTCAAAGTTTGTGAGGGTATGGGTTGAAATATAATTATGTTGTAGGTGGTGAGAGGAAGGCGAACAACATGCACAGGCAGGAAGATGATCACTAAGGGTGTCGGGTAAGGTCCCACTATCTGAAATGTTGTTGGGGTGGGATGCTAATATCCAGTCAAGAATGCTGCCTGAAGAGTTGTCTTTATTAGTTCTGGTAGGAGAGTTAATTAGTTGGGTGAAATTGAATAGGTTTATATTCTGAATAGTAGCAGCTGAGAGAACAGAAGTCCAGTTAATGTTAATGTCACCTAGGAGTATTGTTTCATTACTTATGTTAGATGAGTACCAAGACAGAATATCTTCAAGAATAGGGATGTTGTTTCCAGGTGGAATATATAGGGCAACCATGCAAATGTTTTTGTGGTTGTTAATATTTAGGAGAACCAGGGTTAGTTCGGCTGTGGTGAATTGGGGTATAGGTTGATGTAGGGGGTCACTGTTAGAGAGGCCACTCCACCACCTTTCTTTTGGTTCTGTCATTCTATATGATTCTATAGTTGGAGGGATGATTTCAGAGTCTTTCAAGTGTGGTTTGAGCCAAATTTTGGAAACAGATAAAATGTTGAGGTGGTTATGGGAGAGCCAGGCATGAACGTTGGGAAGTTTATTGTATAGGCTTTGGGCATTAATTGTAACAAAAAGGAGAGATTTCTGGAGAGAAAGTGAACATGGTGAGTATGAGTTAGTACACTGGTTGCCCAAAGGTCCAGAGTTAGGGTGTATGTCACTGGAAAGGAGAAGAGAGATTGGTTCAGGAAGGTCAGATAAAAGGTCTTTTCTTCAAAGGCTGGCAAAACACAAGGGACAGCTGCAGTTTGAGGGAAAAACACTTGTAGCAAATCATAATATCTTTGCTGGGGGTCTGATATTTCTTTTTGTTCCCACTGAAATAACTCCTTTAAACTGTCAACAGTATCAGAGAAAGACAACTTTTCAGATGAAGGAATTTGAAGAAAAGTTTAATTACTCTTCCTCAGACTGAGAATGATAATCTAAGAGAGAGAGAAATTTTCTCCTTTTTAAATTAAGGTAAGACTCAGAATATAATCACTGACTTTAAATAAACCTTTAGAAAAACCCATCCGGTTCTCCTTGTCTGCCCTACTGGAAGGGGACATAAATGAAGAAGGATATCTAATTGAATGCTTCCTTTTCATGGTAGACCATATTGAAACACTGCACTTTGAAGAACACTCTTTCCCTGGGAATGAAGCTCTTCAGAGTGACCTCACAAACAATATATGCTACTCCCTCCAATACTAACAAGGGTGGCTTTCATTTCTACAAAGAAGGCAGGCAAACAACAGCAGAAGGTATGTTTGTTTGTCACTCCTTAACAGTTCCCAATGGAGAAGCACCAGTGGGACTGAGAAAAACTGATCAGCAGTCCAAGGAACCCAATATGGTCACAACAGTATCACTTACTGAGGCTGAGGTAAAGTGGAAGCCAGAGTCAAGCCCAAAGCGTCACCTACAAAATTTCTACTCTAGGGATCAGGGAAAGCACATCCAAGTAGCTACAACTGAGGTCCATCACTCTCTCTAACAAAAAATGTCTTGACAAGCAGGTAACGGAGCCTTAACATTGTGTTCTTCCCCTCTAGCAAAAAAGCCATGGTCTGAGGTAAAGTTTTAGTGACAGTCACCAGAAACATTAGCCCTAACCCCAGCAATAAAGTTTGACAAAAAAGTTACACTTTTTCCATAAAAAAATTGTAAAATGTTAAGGTTTTCCCCAACAGAGTACTTATCAGACCAGCTTTTGTGAAGTTGTAGCTGAAAATTTCGTATCCTAAGCACTGCCTTTTTACCACTCTCCTTGACCTTTACAGAGGTTAGAGTGTGTAAATTGCTCTAAAGCTTTAGAAGCTGGTCAACTGTCCAGTCCTTGTCAGGATATGTTCCATATTGCTTAGGCTACTGCAATAGTGTTCTAATGATAAATATTGTTTAGTGACCTGAATTGCAGAAGAGGTCAAATTAAGCAGAGATGATTTAATGTCTGAAGATGGTAAATCTGCCAGGACCTTAATCATTTCAGAAAAAGATGACTAAAACCATCAATGGCAGATAACAAGGTTTTACCAGTAGGAAAGGAGGAGGGGTAGCTGTACTATACAAAACTACTCTAGATTTGACCTCTGATTCCACACAACCACCCCGTGTTGGTAATGCTGAAATTCTCATTACCGAGCTTCAAATTAATAAAAACAAAAGTATTAACATAGCCTGCATCTACATTCCCCCAGGTAATAATGCAAACATCCTAGAAGATATCCTGTCTTGGCTGTCGAGTAACTACCCTCAAGAAACCATAGTTCTAGGAGACTTCATCGTCGATTGGAATATTTGTTCCTCAGAATCTCTGACCATCCATGCAAATCTATATAGATTTACTCAGATCATATCCTCCCCTACTAGGATCAGTAAACCTAATAACAAAGATAGTATCCTAGACTGGATACCCATTAATAACTATCCCCACATGTATAGGGCCGGTACCCGACCTAAAGACATAAGTAACCATTTTCTTACCTATATAATCAGGCATAAGACGGACATCCCCCACCAACCTACTTACAAAACAATTAGAAACAACAAAAACTTTAACCCCACTAATTTCCGGGTCTATATTATATCAATGAATGCTTAAAAAAGCGAACACTGATTGATCGACCTAATTTAAGCGAAAGCTTACAATCTCGAACTGTCAGATCAGCGATTTTTTTCCCAGGGAAAAAAAATCGTTGATCCAAAACACATACACACAATACAAGCACACCAAACAAACAGAAATTCACACACATACACCTAAAATCTGATACCTAACCCTACACTAAACTATGCACACACCACTAACTACCCACTTACCTTAACCCAAACCCTAACCCTAAGGTCCGTCACTATTGCACACTCACCTCACCTGCTCCCTAACCCTAACTCACTTAAATCCACCCTAACCCTCATGTCCACTCAATCGCACACACACCTAACCCAAGCCCTAACCCTAAATCACCTAAATCACCCTAACACTCACATCCACACAATCGCACACTTACCTGAATCTGACCGGTAACTTTCCTCCATAACACTGAAAATACCGAAGCAACAGAAACGGACAACCGAATTCTTTCCCTTCGATATTTTGCAGTTTCGCGAAAATAAGTTTGATCAATCAGTGTTCGCTTTTTTAAGCGTTCGAGGATATAATATAGACCCCTAATTTCCAAAATGATCTCAAAGCATGTAATTGGGCAGTCCTAAAACATCTCCCACTTGAAGAAGCTGTATTATATTTCAACACTAAATTCCTAGCCATCCTTGATGCACATGCACCTGCACATTCTATAAGAACTAAAACAAAAGCTGCTACACGGCTTTCAAAAGACACCAGACAAATGATCTTACTTAGAAACAAAGCTTGGACCACTTGGTGTACCACAAAAATCCCCCTTAGATCAACTTAGATTTAGACAACTAAGGAAAAACAGTAAAAAATCTACCACCCTAGATAAAACAAAAAACTTTTACTGCCATTTACAACAGAAGCATCAAAACAATCTGCAAAAGTTTTGGGGCAGGCATAAATAAACTTATTCACCCAGGGCACAACTCCTACCCCCTCGGCTACCATCCAAAAACCTTCGGAAGACATTACCAATTCCTTTAATAGTTTCTTCACAGAAACTATCCAGTCACTAGCTAACCAACTATCTCCCAGTTGCCCAAGTCCTAACGTCGATGCACCTAGTTCTCAACTCCCCTTTAACTTTCAACCAGTTTCCACATCACTTATCCGTGCCCTAATCAAGAAACTAAAACCTACCACCCTTGCAGCGGATCTCCTCCCAGCTGAGTATCTACAAAAAGCTGCCGATGCCATAGCATACCCGATCTCTATCCTGATCAATAGAACTATATCAGAAGCCACTATCCCCTCCATCTGGAAGACATCCCATGTTATTCCACTCCACAAAGGGGGCAGTTCCACTGAACTGTCAAATTACAGACCTATAGCTATTTTGTCACCCCCTGGCTAACATTTTGGAGAATTGCATCCATAAACAACTCCTGAGCCATCTCATTCAGTACAATCTCCTGGCTAACTCGCAGCATGGTTTTAGACCATTCCACAGTACAACCACAGCCCTCCTCTCCTTCTCCAATGATATTAATCAAAACCAAAACAACAATCGGCTTTCTTCTGCCCTCTTTCTTGATCTCTCCAAAGCCTTTGACATGATCAACCACCAACTACTCATACACACACTTAAAACTATTCCCCTAGATGTCCAAACTATCCAATGGTTTAAATCTTATCTGAGTGGTAGACAACAGGCTGCACTATGGCAGAACAAATTATCGTCCCTTCTACCTATCATGGTTGGCATCCCAGAGGGCTCTATATTAGGACCCCTATTGTTTTCTATCTTTATTAATGACCTGTACACAGTCATCCCAACAGCCACCTGCATTCAATACGCAGATGACTCCACTCTGATTTGCTCTGCCACCTCCCCTTTAAGTCTGCAGACTCTATCCCAAAATTTTTTGATACTGTAGAAAATTGGCTCTGTAATCAACGTCTCCTATTAAATCCTAACAAAATGAAGCTACTGCTTTTCTCCCCCACTCGTAAAGCCTCCGCTTCATAAAATCCAACAATTGCACTGTCATTGTCCCACATCCATGTACCAAACTCATAGGTGTAACAGTTGATAATAACCTCAAGTTTGATATGCATATTAATCAAACTATTAAGAAAGTTAATAAAAAACTTGGCTCACTATACAAGATCAAACTTTTCCTCACTCCACTAGCTAGGACGGTAATTACCCGTACAAATCTACTTTCCACCCTCCTTTATGCATCCCCTCTCTTCACAAACTTGAGTAAGTCTGACCTTAATAAACTCTCTAGCTGCTTTAATTATATTGCTAGATTTGCCACTGGAGCAGCATACAGAACACACCACTGTCTGAAGCTAAAGAATCTAGGGTGGCTAGAATTGCCTATCCAACTTCAGTACAATCAGCTAATAGTAGCATATAAAATTCTCTACCAACCTGAAAACACACCCATACTTACAAAAATGATCACTCCTTACAGCAACCTCAAGACACTTCACTCATCCATCAAATTACTGGTCCAAACCTTCAAAAGCAACAACTCATCTGGAGACTCTCTATATTCCTGCTGAGCTCACTTCAGAATCCGTTCTAACCCAATTAAATAAAAATCTAAAACAGTACTTTAAAAGGCAATGGCTATGTCCTTGCTCTAATCCTGGCTAACTCTGGCAATATAAACGTGCTAAAGAGGTCTTTTGGCCACCCCTACATTGCTTCCTAATTGTTACTCTATAACAAATCAGATTTATATATGAGAGAATGAATAACTTTTATCCTATGAATCGTATCTGTAACAGTGCTTTAACTTGTTTAATGTAACAGTTTTTCTGTAGGTATGTATGGAGCTTTTATGCCCGGGCCTTCTCTGAAAATGGACAAGTATCCAGTCAGACTATCCCGATCAACAAATGTTAAATAAAATAAAATAAAATAAATAAATAAATATTCCACCATATGGGCTCGACAGCTAACAGCCCTAAAACAAGAGTAAAGAAAGTATAATGTTTCTTTCCAAATGTATAAAAAGCTCTTCCATCCTTACCTGAAGGCATGGAATGTGTAATAGTCAGATGTTTAAACCTAGTATTTTTGGTTAAATAGATGACAGATGGATCAGCTATAGGGCTGTGAAAAAGGAACTTGTGGGTCTGTGGCACTTTATAAGGCCTGTCTGGCTATGTAGGTGCAAGGGATTGACTATAATGCAAAGTACATTCTTTACTGAAGTCATCCTCCAAAGCAGCTAATATCAGCAGAATGGCTAAAGGATTAGAGATCCTTCGTCCTTCCATTGGTGTCTGAGAATTAAATTTCCTGTACAGGGGAATCTGAAGAAATATTTTATTTAGCCATTGATTCCAAAGAATAAGAAGAAGGCACTTGAGAGGCATAAGCCATACCAGTCACTTCTATGTGGCACTGGGAGTCACTGTCAGATGGGGCTGGAGACCTCTTTCTTTTCTGAGAAGGAAAAGAGAAGGGAGATGGCAAAGGCTGAAATGCCTTAAAAAAAAACTTTGGCTGAGGAATATCACTCTTCTGTAGATTTTCTAGAAGATGGGGTTTAGGGAGGAGTGATATATTCAGTCTTCTGGCTGTTATTTATAGAAGTGTACAAAGCCAGAGTACAGATTGCATCGGACACATAGACTTCAAGCCGGGAGCCCGGTACCTCTTCCCTCATTAGCATTTTGGGAATTCCATCCAACCATTTAGATATTACTATATGTGGTTCTCCCTCCATGGAAGAAGGTATACATCTGGCCCTATTGGAAGTGTTAGACTCCCATTCCTTAGCAGTTCAGTAGGATCAGTCCAAGAACACTGGAAGGGCCACAGTGTAGTCATCTGTCTAGAGCTGAAGGAGGGAGGATGAAGGAGCAGCTGCTTCTTTGACCTCTCTAATGGACTTTCATTTTTTTAGAGCCAGGTGAGAATATTTGAGGTATCAGTAATGGAGTCTATAGCCAATATTTTACAGGACCTTAATCTGGTGGTTTCTCAGGTAAATGTTAAGGGCGCTGAGCCTACCTCTCATCCTTTTCAGTGTAAAATAAAGACCACATGACTTAACATCTTAAGTTCATAGGCTCATAGGTGTTTACTAGGCTAATGACCACTAGAGTCTTTGTAAGCCTAGCTGTGCTTCCCAAATCTCTCACAAGTTCTGGTACCTTTGATAAGCATAAACAGGGGCTTGGAAGATGAAACATTTACAGGTAGAGACCTCGGAGATGAGCCATTTATAGGCTGCCTGTGTCCATTAGAGACATAGGTGCCAAACCAGGGATGAATTTCCTGTCCCCCATCCAATTATGACTACCCCAAACAAAACAAGCAAGCTTTGTGAAAATCTTTATATGAAATCTGCCTGTCACACAGACACCTTCCATTTCTCCTAGACATAAGAAACAACAACAATCGCTTTCACACAAAAATGTAAAGAAAACCCTAAAAGCGGTACTTATCTGTCTAAAAAGATTGAACAAACCAATGGCTGTAGCACTGAAGACACAGCAAAACCCAAGTCTGACTGAAATCTACAAATGCAAGAAGGGTCTACATTTTGGTGACCATAAGTCTGACTTTAAACTAGGATGCCTTCAAGCTTCCTCCAATATATGGTACCCAAAAGCTTTCATATAATGGCAGGAATTCCATTTGTTGGCAGGCTACACCCCATATAGCTATATACTACTGCAATGGCATTCTAATGATGAACAACATCAAATTATTTTTAAAATTCAGAAGTTTACCTTTTAGGGCAGCCTATTTGTATGCCCTTTTCAAAGTATCTCCAGTTTCAGTGTTGTCTAAGATGCTTAAGTTGTACAAAGGCATTATTTTGCATTGTAAAAATGGATGCACACTATTATTTGAAAATTGTACACTATAGTAATTACTGAGCAGGATTCAGAAAAAGCCCAGTAAGGCTATTTGCATTTCTCTGAATTGCTCTGTGATTACTGTAAGTACTAGCAAGCACTTTGCTGCAGTAATCTTCCCTAGTGGCCATGAATTGCTTTGACAAAGGCATCCCCATTATTAATTTCCCACACATACCTATATGCATTCAAGCACGGACACGCACACACAGCCACACATACACACACATATAGAGTTCATTGCCTTTCAACTGTTCCTGATTGACCAGAACCTCTATGGTTTTGACTCATAATTACCGTATCCCTGACATGGATGAATGCAGTCAGTCAATAATGCTAGACATTAGGGTCTCATACCTATATTCTTGCAGTTGTAGCTTCTTGTTGTTCCCCCTGTATTACAGCCAGTGCTTATTAGTCTAGGGAGAGTTGAGAAATATGGAATCACACACACACACACAGGTATACACAGATGCACACAGGCACACACAAATACACACAGGCACACATAGATACACAGACACACAAACACTCACCATAAATTATGCCTCCCCACCTGATTACACCATGGACACATTCACCCGTTCACCCATATACACACAAGCACACACACAAACACACACACACTCACATACCCTAACTATTCCCTAAATAACTCCCACTTCAATCACCCAGGCAGACGCATATACACACAATAGCACACTCACCTGAGACCACTCAGACCTCTTCATACACTCACATATGTAGTCACTCACATACATCCCCTATACCACTACCTATTTGCTAAACTTCCGGGCTTGATCTGAATCACAAATACCTACTGCTAGTGGTAAATAGAGATGAGGGCAACATTTCTGAATCTCAGCATCAGTCATTTAATTGCCACGGAATCACAAGTTATAAACTGTTCTATAAAACAAAGTTCCCAAAAGTCTTTAGTTATATACTATCACTTTTAGCTCCTTTTATCAGTACTTACTCATGCAGCTATCTAGTTTGCAATTGTGATCAACACAAAATTTTATTATACACTGCTGATGCATGATATCCTTTTCCCATCTTGTTCACAAACTTCTACTTTTTAAATGTATATGACTCTTCCACATAGGTCAGTCTTGTCACCCTTTGTTGTGTATCTGTTCCAAGCATATTAAAATGCTAATAAGTAGACACAGAGTAGAACAGTTTTACAATGCATATTTACTCACAGGTTTGCTCATCAAATAACCTATCCAGACAGTATACACATATACTACTGGGCATGCCTGAACTGAATGGTGGCTGAAACTAATGCACTACTTTTTTGGTGTGCGGACTGTTTCTGAATCATAACTTATAACACTGTGAAAAAAACCTAAAACTGTGTTTCATATATTATACTAGTCACGCAGCTCACAAATAACAAAAACTGTGAAGCAGATCTTAAAATATAGTTCCTTCATAATACAGTAGCTAATACTGTGGGCAGTAAGAAAGCTATGGAAAATATGTATAAGCTATTATATGTTTACTATCAAGGTCCTGTCCTAAAATAAATGACGAAGTTCAAGGTCATTCCTAATAATGGAAAAATAGAAAAGAAAAACAAAAAGCAGGTAGAATCAGTCATTTATCAGTGAAATCTGCCTCACTCACTACAATGTGTATGAAAGGTTATATGGGGATAAGAATCTGGTGTAAAATGTAGTCCTGTTAAGTAGCTTGAAATTGGGGCATATACCACTCTACTTTCAAGTAATGAAAGGGGGAATCTGCCATTAGGAGCTTCTGCCTAGTGTTGATATTCATGCACTTTCATCCACATTTACACAAAATACCCAGAATGTGTTCAAGTTACTATACCTATCAGATGAGAATGTCTACATGAATGACCTTGTCTGCTCCAGATACGGTCATATTAGTGACATAGGTAAAGTACTTTTTCTAGCCGATGACATCAGGCTGAGAACTGCCTTGCAAATTTTCTTGTAAAGAACTCACTGTCATGCCATGTAAAAGAACTGTTCTGCCATATTACAGATATGCATTGCAGCTGTGGACACTGCATCTGGTATGATTCTTGTGAATTAGATAATCTTACTAATTTTAGAAAAAATGTAAATTCGAGTAATGTTCAAAAGAGATTTAATATTATCTAAACCCTTTGTCAGCATTCGGAAGAACCCAAACCTGTTTATACATCTTACATGTCTGGACTATATACCCGATTCCTCAATTTCATTCAGTGATCAAGCAGATGTGGTTCATAATAATCTCCAGTCCCTACTTAAAGCCTGCTACAGAATATCAAGTTTCCTGGCCAGATTACCTCATGTTATACTTTCTTAGTTGTCTTAGTCCTGTCATGGATACATAGGCTTCCCTTATTTGTAGATAGGTCCAAAACAACAATGCTATGCTCTAAAAGGTCCAAAACAACAATGCTATGCTCTAAAAGGTCCAAAACAACAATGCTATGCTCTAAACTTCTTTAAATAAATTTTGTAGCTCACTACTTTCTCAGATGGTACAGGAACTGAAATTTTAAGCTAGAAGCTTCTTGACAGTTTCTGAAACTGTAACTTAAATCAAGTTTTCCTCATAATATAAAATAAAAAATAATAACTAACTAACTAAATAAATAAAATCAACGTATTTATTTTGTTTTCTAAGAAACATTTCAGAATGTGTATCTTAACACATTTAGTTGTCCTTTCAGGACTTAGGCTTTAATGTTTTGCACATTTGTTCAAGTGAGACCAGCTTTTGCATACATTTATCACACAAAACAAATACAGCTATGCACAAGTGCTTAAAATGTCTACTATTTTACTTGTGAAGAAGTGTCAGTAGATAAGAAATGACCTTGTGCAGAGATTTCTTGCCATCTCTGACGACTTTGAGCCATCTAGCTACTCATCTGCATGTTAGAAGAGGATAGATAAGTATAAAAAGAAATTTCGATATGTAAGTCCAAGTACAAGCACCACTTTAATATAACGTGGCCTTCTCTGCGACTGTCACATGAGGGGGCATAAGAGGTGACTGCAACAAACTTACATTTATTTGTAAGAAAGACAAGACCAAGATTCGGAGAGCTGCAAGAGGCAAAGAATAACATGGGATCTGTTAAAAGCTACCACCCCACACACAATACACACAAACACGCACACATACAGAAACACAGACAGACACAGACACACACCTGCTTTCACGTAAGGACACATTATCACATTAATGCACAGAAAAATTCACCATACTTGAAAAATGACTGGACTACTAAAACATATTACATGCACAGATTCTTCTGTGGTAACAGAAAAACAAAAAAGCAGCCACTGGTTTCCTGACAACCTAAAGAATAAGCCGCAGTATTTCAGTTTAACTAAAAATCCACTTAATTTTTAAATGGTCAGGACTATTACTTCAGCAAATGGAAACATAGTAGTTAAACTGGAAAAAAAACTCCAAACAGAATATAAATAAACTTCAGTCAAAATACAATATCATTGGTGTAAGGGCATTGCTTCTCAGATTTACTATACAAATGGTAGCAGTAAAGGAAAACAAGCCTGCTTATATTTTATTGGATTATAGGAAAAGAAGCCATAAGAAAGACAGAGAGGCAAAATAAATGACACAGTCCACAATGCCTAGCAAAGTACTGCATTTATCACTTATGTGTAATTTCTAAGTACAAATTGGCTTTTACATTCATGTCAGCTTTGCTTCTCTGACAAGCCTGTTTATTTGACAGACATCAGGGACCTGATGCAAGCTGCAAGGAAAAAAAAAAAGTAGCCATCACTCATGCCTCATTGGATTCCTATGACAGAGCGATCAAATTGTGTAGAACCTGGCATAAGCACATCATTACCAAGCCCTGCTTTAGCATTTAACTGATCACAAATGCAGAGGTCCTTGGTGGCTCTTGTTCTCTGCCACTGTTTATAGCTATTTGACCTTTTCTCAGTGGATAATCCACACAAAGAGCCCTAATTACTTCCCCCAGCTTTGAACGGCCCAACAGTGTGAATAATCAATGGTGCTGATTTTAGAAATGCACAATCAGATGCTTATGGTGTTTAAAGAACATGTTCCCAATGAGCTGTCCCAGCTGTAGAAAAATAATAAAGAACAGAGCCACTGCTGCAATCAGAGCTTGACCAGGTGACCTTGTGAAAATTAAGCTGATTATTGGGGCTTTGGTTTGGACGTGTAATTTTAATCGAACAGCAGGTCGAGATGATAACTGTATAATGAGCTAATACAGTAAAGCATCAAGAACTGTGTGGCAGAAAATTCCGTATGCACAGATACCCCCTATGCAGCATCAATTTTCACTCTGCATTATGTTATCTTTAAATTCAAAAACAAATGTCTCAGTTGTTGAATTACATTGCTGCTGTGTTTCTTTAATAAAATGAACTGAAAGCTTCCTGAATCACAGCTGGAAAGAAAATATTTAGTAATTGCCGATCTGCAAAGCAATGATAATGATTCTGTCTTTCTGGATACTACCAGACATGAATTAGGTATCTATACCTCCCAGAAATTAAGCAAAATATTATAATTGCCAGTATAAATGCCTCATATTACTTAGTGCATGAAATCATATAACTCAAGTCACAGTAAGTCAAAGTATGCACCTCATAGTGCAGAATAGTCAAAGTCAAGTCAGAAAAGTTTGATAGTATAGCTCATTAAAGTGAAAGTAATGAAAAAGATGGAGTTCTCAGAAATCAGATGATAAATATACAATAGCTAAAATATATTATGACATTTATTATTTTTGCAGTTTATTTTCAGGGTTTGAATCAGACTTTTTAAGTTTAGCAAATTACTAATTTTAGAAAAATAATTTAACAAGCTTATGTTTGTATTCGGTTTGCTTTTTGTAAGTAGAATAAGATTCATAAGACAAAATTAGTTTTCTGAGATAGTGAGAAGTAGCTGCATAGCTAAAAATATGACCCAAGTAAAATCTGTTGAGAATAAACTCAGGTTTGCAGTGCACAGAACATTTGCTCTTTGTTACTGTAATCATTATACTATATACTACAGGCTTGCGGAAGTTGTAGACATGAATAAACGATTCCCTATCTTACAACTAGTTGATCTTATTCTAATAAAGGTAAAACTAAGAATGATTTACTTTGCTCTGATTTTCTGCAAAATGTGTTCATTAGGTTCATAGATTTATAGTTATATACTAGGCTA
The DNA here is from genome assembly GCF_019279795.1 of Protopterus annectens. Classification (NCBI taxonomy): domain Eukaryota; kingdom Metazoa; phylum Chordata; order Ceratodontiformes; family Protopteridae; genus Protopterus; species Protopterus annectens. The sequence goes on from NC_056732.1 coordinate 341,963,384, forward strand.
ACGACACCAGGGCCTTTATAAGCTTAGCTGTGCAATCCAACCCAACTGCATCCCAATGTATCATGGGCGTTTATTAGGAGTGATATTTTAGGAAGTTTCTAGATGTTATGTGGGGATGATGTTAGTTTGTGCATTACTGTCTGCCTCTGTCTATCAGAGACAATGAGGCCAGACACGGGCGAATTGATCAAGGTTAAGCTTAAATACGGTTAGGAATGGGCTTGGCTTCACATGGATGGGGAGCCTGCTCCAGAGCATGAGGATCCTCTGAGATGCTGAAGATCTATGGCCCACTTGTGCAAGACATCAAAGGAGCTACCCATCATGGATAAAAGCACAGGACAGAAAAAAAATCCTCATTTCAGTGGTATTACATGCAGTGTGAAGTTTTATTTCAGTGTTTTTCTGACTTTTGAACTACAGAAATAAAAATGGCACATGATAACACAAGTTTTGTGACATACAGGCTGATATACTATAACTATCCGCGGTGGTGGTGATGCGGTATCGTTGTCGCCTCACAGCAAGACGTTGTCCCGTTCGATTCTCAGTTAGAGCGTCTTCTGTGGATACATGCGTGAATGGGCGTACCTTCGTTGAAGGTTGTGCATTAGGGCCGGCAACTCAGCATGTAAAAATCAACTGCCAATCATTAGTGGACCAGAGTTCCGCTGTGGTGACCCCTAACCGAGAAAAACCAAAAGACACAACAAGGCTGATATACTATAACTCTAGATTAACACCTTAGCACCATGAGATCTTAACCTTTGTCTTTCTCAAGTTCAGTTGATAAGGTCATGTTTTTTTATAGTGGTGTCAAAAATAAATAAATATATAAACCAGAACACAAAGAAATAAACAACCAACAAACAAACTAACTAACTAACTAAATAAATAAATAATTTATGGACTTTTTATATAAAAACTTTGCTTCCACAGCTTGAAGAAGTTAGGAGGGTGCAGTGTAGCCAGGCTTGCAAACTACAACAGTAAAAGCAGAAGGGTGAAATTATTTGCTGTCTGCACTAGTGAGGAGTTAGAACAGTTTGATAAGGGAAATTAACTTGTTCTAGGGACATGAGCATTTGTTCAAATAAAAGGATCATAAACACACATTTCAGAATTAATGTTTTATGAGGGACGAGACCCTCTACTCTCCTCACATAAAGGATTATTCTACTGTACCCCTTGCTAAATCATATAATTATCTCAAGAGTTTGCTGAATTGTGAACTGCATGACTCACATATTTTTATCCATTATTATGTAATAATTTAGAATGCTAGAACAGAATATTTAAAATGCAGTGCTTGAAAAATCTGTGATTCAGGCATAAGTACTTCAGAGAACTGTCTCCCACTCCTATTGAGTGGAAGGCATGTAATTTTAAATAAGTTGCTATGACAGTATACAGTATACAGTATTTTTAATGTGAGTTTTCTCACTTCATGGAACAGCCTTCCTTGTTCTGTTAATATCAGATTTGTATTTTCTAACTTCATTTTCACTTTAAGCTGATCGGTAAGGTCAGGATCACTAATCCACAGATGTGCTTTCCCGGCAAAAAGTGGCATAAGATTCTGGACAGTGTGTCATGCATAGGCATTGGCCATCCCTGGCAGCTGTTCCACTTTCGGTATAAATTCTCAGGGCAGAACAGAAACAAATGGAGTAAAATGAAAGTCTTGCTTCATAAATGTATAAAATACATGTCAAAACACTGGCTTTGAGAATGGTTGGATGCATCTGAACAAATGTCGGCCTACTTTTTTAGATATGGATCAGAAATGATCTTTGGCAATTACGACCTTGTTTGACATCTGTAGGTGAAATACTTCACTATATAACCTCTATATTTTCTCCATTGTATGTTCAAGACTCAACCCTCCCTTTTTATTTTAATTTGTAATTTTATGCCTCCATATAATAAAACAACCAGAATATAAATATTCTGTAATGAGACTCCATGTATAGTTGGTTGGTTCTATGGATAGAGAGAAATGGAAGGGAAACTGATCCACACAGAAAGAGACACAGCAATAGACAGAGACAGATGCAAACCACTATGAATAGTTTCTAGATTGCTGCTTCCTTTCAGAAGTTATGTCACTTTACTTGAGGTTGGAACCTTCTGGTTATCTAAGCAACTTTGCTTTTGGAGAAATAATCTGGATTTCAAATTTGATCCCAAAGGAAGTGATGAATCAAAGCTTCTATATTTAATGCAGTAAGGAAGGATTTGTGTTTTCCATTACTGATTCATTCCAAGAAAAGGACACTGCTCTAGTGATGCTTAAGTTAAATGAGTCTTACCTTAAAAATCAGCTAGCAGCTGATTCCATTCAGTTTATTCTTTCCTGTTGGACAGTGTGCATGGATTGCAGGTGATGAGAGAAATAGCCTGCTACCCAGTCTTGGTGAGCTAATGCGTTAGGCTCTCCCTGTTTGTCTTATACATCTATTAAATGGATTTTAGATTCAAAGGTAGATTGTTAAGAGTTCTGTATAATTACTGGTACTAATACAACCAAGTAGCTATTAGATGGCATTTCCTCATGCCATTTTCTGTTCATTTTATTTATTTTGTTTTTTCATTCCTCAATGCATGAATAATTACTTTGTCTTATTTATTTAAGTAAATAAATTCACTTATCTGTTTAAAACTGTGTGTGTCACTGCTTACCAAATGTATATAAGGTTCTTTCACTTTCATGCCTGTTTTACAACAGAGGTTGCTCAGAACTGATAAATTACAGCTATTGGTATATACCTTTTGAAAAGAGCAACTGTTTAATTATAGCTACAATAAGATAATTGTATGATTATCTCTTAATTAAAGCTATCACAAGTTAATTGTATAATTACCTCTTTTTAAAAGTGTACAGTTATTGTGACCTTGTGTACCAGATTAGTTTGTTTGGTGGCAGCATGTTATAAAAGCCGGAAGGATTTGTGACATTGAAAAGGGTATTTTGGTACCTCTTGTAGAACATCATGTATGTATGACTATTAAGCAGTACCAGCTTTATATTCTGGTGACTGGTGACTTCAAAGCAAGGGGGCTGCAGCAAGCAACTGAGTGGATGGGGCTAACTGGAATGGGGTGGGGATAAACTACAGCAGGTCAGTTACTGTTTACCTGTGTTTAAACAATAGCCAGGGCTAGTCACTTTCATCTATAGACTGTCTCAGTATCCACCCATTTTAGCCACAGTATTGACTGTATAGACTTCAAATGTCTGAATGCAATTAATAGGGCTGCCTGTTGATGAAATGAGCCCTACACAAAGGCCTCCATGGCATCCTCCTGCTGCCAAATCACCCCCCCCCAACCTGGCTTTTTCACACCATCTAGGCAGTTTATTTTATTTATTTGTTTTTGTTTTTCACACTTCTTCATCTTATGCTTCAGTTTTTTCATCCATTCTTTCAATACACTATAATTGACCAAAATTGTATTGTAATAACTGTTGAGGAAGAAATTCAAATAATCTGGTGTTATATGGCCACAGTTTTAGATATTTTGAGATGTGTTTTAGAACTTTTTTCAACATTTACAATCAATGATAGTTTGAGCAAAAATCATGATTAAGGAGTGAAATTCATGTCATTTTTTTATTTCAAGGAATATGTAAGTTGTGCCCAAAGCTTGATGTTCAAAATTGATAAAACAATAGTCTGCAATAAGCCAAGAAGACAAGTATTTGCAAGAATATATAAATAATGTGCCTGCCTCCCTCACCCTCAAAAAATTAAATAATTTTCTGTGTAACCTCGTATTGTAAAAGAGATGAAAGTAAATGAACATCTGGCTACAGTCATATTGTTGTTACTGTCATATGTATATACAGCATGCCTCCTCACCCCTCTCTCCTAAAACAATTTGATTTCTCTCTACCCTCTGATGTTAGATTGGGATGAAAGTGAAAGAGGAAATGGCCATGATAATATATTTGAACTTTCTGCTGTTAGACATAGATGCACAGCATCCCTTCTTATTCCATTTCCCCAAAATATATTCACCCATATGCACATCTGATATTTGACTGTAGGAAATGTGAAACAAGATATTATACAATTCCTCCTCTAAAACGTGCACGCTGATTGGCCAGCCCAACCAGCGTGCCGTTAAATCCCTTAATATACTAACGGAAAAAGGTCCGGTCGCCCGGACTTTTTCCGTTAGTATAAAACACTGTCTCGCTATGTTAAAAGAGTTTAACATAGCGACACAGGTTTAAAAAAAGCAACACAGATCTCCTTTGCTTTTTTTAAAGCTGTCTCGCTATGTTAAACTCCTTTAACATAGCGACACAGTGTAAAGCAACGGAGATCTTGCGATCTCCGTTGCTTTAAACCTGTCTCGCTATATTAAATGGGTTTAACATAGCGAGACAGCTTTAAAATAAGCAACGGAGATCTCCGGTGCTTATTTTAAAGCTGTCTCACTATGTTAAACCCATTTAACATAGCGAAAAAGCAACGGAGATCTTGCATTCTCCGTTGCTTTTGCCCAACTCTGATGTACTGCGTAGGCATGCGCAGTACATCAGAACTGCCATGAACACCAGACAGCTGCGGAAGGGCAGCAAAGAGGCATTATACAATGCCATTATTTAACAAAAGTAATTATTTCTTTTCTTAAATAATGTCATTGTATAATAGCAATAACCCACTTCTGGGTGTGGGTAATGCTGGATTTACCCACGGTTGTCTTTGTTTGGTCCCTCGGGCTTCGCCCTTGGGACCAAACCACGCCAACCGTGGGTAAATCCAGCATTACCCACACCCAGACGTGGGTTATTGCTATAATGATTACCACAGTGTATTCCATGTGTTGTACATAAAAGTTACAGCAACCTTCTGTACACATGACTGAGGTTTGCTTAGGAAGAATATTGAGTAAATAATGACCACATTCTCCCCAGCAGCCCCACACACTATAGTGATCATTACACACCTCTGAGCAGGACCAGTTTTAGTCTAGGAGAAGCCCAGGGCAGAGGGGGAGGATGGGTCCCCTCACTAAGCAAAAAATACCCTTAGATAGGAGTATGGGGACTGTTGGCCTCCAAAAGATCTGAAATTCTAGCTGTATTGTAATACATTTTATGCCTTATTTACAAAAGCTAATTGTTTATTAACAGCTTTTTATTATTACGTAAAAGAGTTATCCTTGTACCCCTAATATTATGTACTTGTCCACAGACAAAAAATGGTGATATTATTTTAGCAAATACAGTAAATTGTGTAGCACTTCTCCTTCAAAGCCAGATACATGACTTTTCAGATGTTATCAAATGACAACAGAGGTAATTAACTTTTATTCTGTTCCCATCAATTACATACACTTTATTGACTCTGTACATTACAGATGTTTGATTATGATTTGAAAATTCCCACAGCAAAATATTACAGTTTGCTAAACACAAATAGACATTTGCTCATAAAACCATTTAATGACTGCTTAACTTGATCATGACAGCAGGGCCAATCATTTTCATCCAAGTTCAGTGCCATTACCCAACATTATAAACATTTTGCTGACTATATATGTCTCAGATGTCTGACTGTGGTAAAAAGTAATGGCCACAGTAATGCATTTTAGGTTGTTTCACACAAACACATAATAACCACAGTAACGTATTCCAACATACTTCACACAGATGCATACTACTCCTTCAACGTAGCATTGATTATTGTTTACTCTGAGCAAATAACAGACACAGACATTCATCCTATTAATTTTGTTGATGGTGTATACCTCAAATATCTGTCTGTGGTAAAATAGTGGCTACAACAATGTATTTCAGCTATGTTTCATACAAAGAGTAGCCACAGTAAATTATTCCTACTAGCTTCACAGAAATCTAGAATGACTGTTTAACTTGAGCAGTTGACAGCAAAGTCAGCCATTAACATCTCTAGACACCTCCCACACAAAAACTAGTCACTTTTGCTGACTTTGTACACCTTATTTGCATGTCTGTGACAACAATAATGGTCACATTCATGTGTTTCAGGTTTGTTTCATACAAACAGTAGTCACAGGGAAGTATTCCAGTTTGATTCACACATATTTTAAATTAGTTCTACAAAGCCAGAATAATGACTATTTGACTTGAGAAATGACAGTGAAGTTCTACTACTTTGTTGAATATGCATGTGTCAGATGTTTGTAATAAAATAATAATAACAGCTACAGTAATGTATTTGAACCCCATACTCACAGGCATGTACACACTTATACACACACACACACACACACACACACACACACACACACACACACACACACACACACACACACACACACACACACATGCACACACAGTCATACAACATTCTCAAGCATACACTATTAGCTTTTGAAATTATTTACTGTCCTTTAGGCTCACTGACAACAGAGATCATGAAATTGAATTAAAAAATAATAAAACAAGTTTCTTCCCATGCTCATGCTCATGGTCCTATTTGTTTTGATTTAATTTTCATCTAAGCAGTTTTGAAGTACGCTGTCTTAGGCACCAGTCACCTGATGTATTTTGAGACAATTGGAAAAACTGCTTGTTATTTCATCAAACAGTTTGAGCAGTCCACCTTGGAATGACACTTGTATACTCCAAAATTGCACTAGGACCTTTGATAAGGCGTAACTGCCTTATATACAATGTAGGCATATACACAAATTCTGAGTTTGAGAAATAGCTCGACAAAGTAGGATTGTTTATTTAACAGAAAGTGGAACAGTGCATGAGCAGAATTCCAATTCTCAAAACGAAAAACAAATCACTATTTTTAAGGGAAAACAAATAAAGATCTACTTTACTTTGGGTGGGTGGCTGCCCAACATTCCAGGACTATCAGCTGCCACAAATTCCAAGTAGTTTTAGCAAAAATACAGTTACCATTGATAAGACAGCACTGAAAGACACTAGGCTGAGTGTGAGGTAGACATATTCCTGGAAAGCCAGTATTTATAACTTGGCCATTCAGGGGTTTAGTGTGTGAACCTTATTTGGATGTGGCTGGAGTTGATCACAATCCAATGCAGTAGTGTTCATTTGCTTTTGTTCTTAAGGCTATTATGTATATATATATATATATATATATATATATATATATATATATATATATATATATATATATATATATATATATATATATATATTATTGTCAATAGCATGTTTTGTAGGACCACCTCTGATGTGTTAATTGCTGGCAGCTGTGTGGACTTTGTAAACTGGACTAGTATAGCCTGAAAAATAATTTTGCTCTCAAATGTGTGTGCACCCTTTGAGACATAAGCTAAATATACATACATACATATACATTGCCTAACAGTTATTTTAGTTTTTTGACCAAGTAAGTTATAAAACAGGATGAAAACAAAAATGAAGCAGGCAAGCAGGCTCCACACATATATTTAATGAAGTTAAGCGTTTTTTCATCTGAAAATTCAAAGGACTTCGTCAGAATAACAACAGGATAAATGAACTTTGAAACGTACGGCAAAATGTCAGTGCCACAGGCGACCAAAGAGAGTTAATTAAATGAATTCTCACATGTTGATTTGACCAAGGATGGGTTTGGCAGGCATGTTGTGTGCATTTGAAGTCCAGTCCATTGAATCTAGAAATGGACTAGCACATGCTGGAAGTAAAGTAGCAGAGAAAATGATGCAACTGGAGATGCATAATGATCAAGAGTAGAAAGAGATACAGTTGCTAGTTTATGTGATACCTCTAACCATCCAATAGTGTATCATAGACTTCAAACAAAGAAAGATTCATATCCAGCTGTGGAAAATTAATGTTTGGTGATGGTTTGGGTTCCCCAAAAGCTTCTACTATATCTATATGCCAGAACATTCATAGTGATTAGTGATCACAATCCCAAAACGTAATTGCAGAAGGCCACTGGATAAAAAAATAAGCTTCTCAGATGAGATGTGTGATTACAGTCATACAACATGCCAATCCAGCACAAGAGTACTCTTAGTAATAATAATGCAGATAGTCTGCCAAGGCATGGGACAGGATATCATAGCTAACATGAGGCACAATCAAACAAAGTTATGTTTGGTGGTGGGGGGGGGGGTTCAAGAATGCACATCAGAGGATGAAAAGGGGGAACATGAACTGCTGTGTAAAACCTGCAACTGCTTTTCCAGTACAAAAATGTCTATTAATTCTGCCTGTTTGTGTTAAGTAACTGCTAAATGGCCTTGAAAGTCAAGGGTAAATAAAGTTCTTTACAGTTTACTGTAGTTACAGAATCAGGTAGCTCTTTAACAGTGTTGTATGTATGTCATTTGTCTGTTCAAACTTTTTTTTCTTATTTTTCATTTCTCTGTATAAGAATATACTTGATAGTATATATAAATTTCAAACTGTATTACCCATTTGTTTTTCAGCAAAGCATTTCATTTGATTATTTCAAAAGCTTGAGGCTGGCTGTTTATTGATGCATATAAGTAGAATACACAACACTGATGAATTATAATTGTTATTCACCATTTGAAGAGAGTGACTGCTTGGCAACAGTTACCGTAAGGTAACATTACAACAGGCTCATTTTAATAGCGTACAGTAATTGTAACTTAGGTCTGTCATACTGGTCTAGTTGATGATAGTGTGCTACCATAATAAACAGGAAGCAGTAATGGCAATAAGAACGGTATTTTAGCTTCTACTGGAATTTACTGCGTATGTATGAATGAAAAGCAATTTAGTCAAGAAACAGCTTCTGCTGGTAAAGCAGTAGAGAAAGGCAGCAGTATGAGAGCAATAGGGTAAATTCCTAGGAAGCACTGGGTAAATTCCTAGGAAACATTGGGCAAATTCCTAGAAAATATTGGGTAAATTCCTAGGAAGCACTGGGTAAATTCCTAGGAAACATTGGACAAATTCCTAGAAAATATTGGGTAAATTCCTAGGAAGCACTGGGTAAATTCCTAGGAAACATTGGGTAAATTCCTAGAAAATATTGGGTAAATTCCTAGGAAGCACTGGGTAAATTCCTAGGAAACATTGGGTAAATTCCTATGAAACATTGGGCAAATTCCTAGAAAATATTGGGTAAATTCCTAGAAAGCACTGGGTAAATTCCTAGGAAACATTGGGTAAATTCCTATGAAACATTGGGCAAATTCCTAGAAAATATTGGGTAAATTCCTAGGAAGCACTGGGTAAATTCCTAGGAAACATTGGGCAAATTCCTAGAAAACATTAGGTAAATTCCTAGGAAGCACTGGGTAAATTCCTAGGAAACATTGGGCAAATTCCTATAAAATATTGGGTAAATTCCTAGAAGCACTGGGTAAATTCCTAGAAAACATTGGGTAAATTCCTATGAAACATTGGGCAAATTCCTAGAAAATATTGGGTAAATTTCTAGGAAGCACTGGGTGAATTCCTAGGAAACATTGGGCAAATTCCTAGAAAATATTGGGTAAATTCCTAGGAAGCACTGAGTAAATTCCTAGGAAACATTGGGTAAATTCCTAGGAAGCATTGGGGTGAATTCCTAAGAAGCACTGGGTAAATTCCTAGGAAGCTACTGCTTATAACTCTGCACTCAAGCAATTCAATCTGATGTTTATTTAGGGGGAGTTGATGTTGGTCAGACCAAGGCAACAGTGTTCATTTGCCATTCTATCTTAAGCCTAAGCACCCTGCGCATATATTGTAGACAGTAGTATAGTTTTTAGAGATGTCCCTCTTAGTTTCTCTCAAAAGCACTTCCAAATTCTTAAGTTTTCCTTCCTTATGTTTTGACTTTTATGATGTGGGTATATGCTTATGCAAAAGTTAATAGAACATTTTAAGAAGAAAAAAAATAAAAGTGTGTAGGTATGCATGTATTTGTAAGAGTGTTTGTGTGTAGATATATATGTATATGGTTATCTTGCATTTTGTCGAATTGCTTGGTCAACAAATGCTAGATGATGGTCTAAAATGTCAACGGTATGAATAGCTGAATATCCAAAATGGTGACGGTATGTTTCATCCAGACAGGTGAGAGAAGTTTGGAGGGGGTATGAGTGTTTGTACATCTGCTTGGCTGTTAGGCTTAGGCTTGGGGTTAGGTTTTATGTCTGTGTGCAAGTGTGTGTGTATTTCAGGGTTGAAGTCAGGGTAGGTAAGGGGATAGATGCAGCATTGGTAAGCATTGGTAGTGTGTGTAGTGCTAATGTTACTGGAAGTTTTTTACCCCTATGTACCACCTTAGTAATGCATGCTAACTCTAACCATGCTCCTGCTCTCAACCCTAATCCTACACCTTACTGTATAGAAAGACCTTCCCACAATGATGTCACTATTCAGGCAAATGTGAGGCTAGTGTAATGGGAGGGTATTTAGTGTAATGATCAGGAAAAGAAATGTTTTTTTTCTTTTTGATCTTTAGCACTTTCAATATTTAGGATGTTTGTATTATGTACATTTGAACTTCTTAATGCCACTGTTTTATCTTCAACATTACATACATATGATCATACATAATACAACCATATATATGTAATGCGCACACACACACACACACACACACACACACACACACACACACACACACACACACATATATATATTACAGATATAGATATGCATATACATATAGATATACATATATACACACACACACACACACACACACACACACACACACACACACACACACACACATATACACACACAAACACAAACACACATACACACACACACACACACACACACACACACACACACACACATACACACACACACTCATATATTCAAAGATGGTGCTTTCAGAAAATGTGTAATTCAGCATGGAAAACTAAACATTCACCTTCTTGGCATTTGATTGTACTATGTGCTCTCTTATATTATAGCAATACAGTTTTATAGATATATCTAGATCTATATTTATATCTGTTTATATCGATATCTATCTATATCTATATTTATATATATGTATGTGTATATATATATATATATATATATATATATATACATATATGGGGATAGATGTAGAGATATATATCTATGTATATATATTTCTATATAAAACTGTATTGTTGTAATGCAAGGGAGCACATCATACAATCAAATGGCAGGAAACTGAATATTCATTTTTCCATACTGAATTACCACATTCTCTGAAAACACCATCTTTGAAGCTGATGTTGTCTATTACATTATTACCTATATAACAGTATAATAATAATACAGTTGGCATACAAAATAAAAGGAGGTGTGGCTTTATCATAGGCTTTTCTGTTGCCTTTGATTTTGTGGTCCATAAAGTAGCTTTTCAAGATTGTACTATTTAGCACATGTTCAGATTGTTAGCCTTCCATTTCTGGACATACATTTTAGCATCATGCCACTTCTACAGTTACTATGAGAACTATTCTCCATGCCACAGGGATCTGGTGTGGTAGCACAAGTGCTCTACAATTTGATTATGATAAGAATATGCAACACACATCAGTAGCAAGGTGGGTAAGTCATGTAAGGTAAGGATCCCCACCAATTACAACTGGTGAGATGGGTACAGCTGTCACTGCTGTGACAGAACCCTACTGGCTTGTATTTTGAAGGTCTGTCGGATGTCAAGATAACCAGTGACAAACCATCTTTTTTTTAAGTTAACATTAGACAGCATCCTCTGAACAGCATACAAAGATTACAGTGTGCTTCTTGCATTTATGGATTTAATTAAATTGTGCATCTCATTCTAGGACAGAACATCTAATATATATTACAGCAAAGACATCATTATATTATAATGTAAACTATAGCAGTAGCTGTGGAGGAAACATTCACACAGTCCGTCTTGGTTTGATTAGAGGCTCTGCAGCTGGAAGAGCTGGTGAGGCGGGTGGGAGTGAGCATCAGGTACCAGCCTGTCTACCCTGGGGAGAGTGGAGGCTCATCTGGTGTCGAAAAGAGAAAGACTGGTGATGTGGGATTGGGCCTACAAAGCCAGTGATGGCAGCTCTCAGTGGATATAGAAACATGCACACATAACAGGAGGGCACTGCAAATTGATGTAAGGGATCTCAAGTCAGCCCCCGGGGGTGGAGGTTTAGGACTTTAAACTGGAAAGTCCTGCAGGATGCCTGAATGATGGCTCTCTGACTGCCTCTCACTTTGCAGAATCAAGTAATGCTAGATATGACTCTTGCCACGCAGGGGACAAAGGGGATACAGACTGCACAGAGATAGCCACCAAGCATTAAGGACTAGAAAACAACACTGAATATTCTCAGCTTGTTTAATACATGGTATTATAAAATGCAGTATAGTTAATAAAAATGTAGCAATGCAATATGTGTAACATATTGCACTTGGTCATACAAAACTACAAATGGTAGTCTTTTGGAATACCATGTGAGAAAGACCTGTGTTTTGTACAGGTCTAAAGTATGACTTTTCAACCACATATCTAAAAAGATTTTTGAGATATTAGATTGCTTATTTCAGAGAAAAATGGGTATTTCAAGTCTCTACATGTTCTGCTTGCTGTAGAGTAATTGTGCATTCCTCTTGACTGTTTAGGTTTTTATAGAAAGTCCAGATTTTTGCCTCATATTTTTGGTCTGTTATTCATGAATATTGTGGTTTTCTGGTAAATTGCTGAGGACTGAAGTCACTAAATAATGAAATACATTTGAGTTTCAAAGTTTATATCCTTCAATTAAGGCATGTTAAAATAAATAGTGTTCTAGCAACTTTCTAAGTTTATAAAAGCAGTATTGAAAATCTGTCCCTATTTTTGGGCCTTTGTCCCTCCATTATTTCTGGCTTTGTCTAGATTTCTTGAACTGAGAGGTTGAGAGCTATAAAGTACAGTCTTCAGGAATGGACCATAACTGATTGATATGAAACCTCCTGAAAGGCAAACTTAGAGGTATATAGCATTCTATGGAAAGAGTTCTATCATATCATAAAGCATAAGGATAGAAATGCATATTAGGTATTTTTACTACAACGGAAGTCAAAAGGAAAGCATGAATGTCTGAGTATATACCAACACTAGCATATGCAACAGACTGCAGCAAATGTTAGCAAATGTTAATACATGTCCTATCCAGCTAACTTTTCACAATGTCATGTAAATGTGTCCGACTGAAAGGCATTTTGCAGCCAGATTATAATGGTAGCACTTTCTGTGAGAGGTGCTGAGGGTGGGACATCCTCATTAGATTCTGAGACCACCTCTATGGGTTGTTCTCATCCCAGATAAGTTGTGATTTGCTCTCAGATCTTTGCAGATCACAAAGTTCCACACTGTCACAGAGAGTGAATCCCAGTCAAAAACCCCATTTCTGATGCTTGTATTTGTGATTGCATCCTTTTGGTCACTACTACATTGCATGCATGTAAGTGATGACAGGGACACAGATTAGCTATTAAACTGAGTACTTTGTCTAATGACTTTTCTCTCCCTTGAAGAACATGCCCGAGTTATTCAGGAGTTCCTCAAAGCATTCCTTTCACTTCAAATCAATGTCTACCAGTTGAAGTTAGCATCTCTCTACCATTCTTAAGAAAAGCAAGCATCCCCCCAGTCATTAGCTGGTCTGTTTGTGTATTTTTAAGACCATCTAATAGCAGTTTTTTTTTATTGTTTATTTTTTTTTTTTTTTTTTTAGTAATATTTACTATTTATTAATAGTAGTTCTCTATAGCTTAATTGAATTCCTCCCACACCCAGGCTATAGCTTAATTGAATATCTCCCACACCCAGGCTTTCTCATCAGTGACAATTTAAGTTGTTGTTTTCTTGGCCTTGTCGTTATCTATCAAACAAATCCAGAAACGCTATCGCTGCATGAAAGCCATTTTTCTTTAACTTGATAGATTTCCTCATTACTGGGGCATATTAAGTAAAAGTGGATTACTGCCATTACCAGCACACATTTCTGGATTAAGTTTATTCATTTCGCTGAGTACAGCGATAAAGGTTTCATTACAAATATGGTATCACCCCTGTAGTAATAATAATAATAATAAAAAAAAAAAAAAAAAAAAAAAAAACAGGTGAAATTGCCAAGCTGACTGTTAAGTTATGGTCATTACCTTTAATATATATGTCACAATGACAGCTGTGATTATTGACATGTAACTTTCACACTTCAGATTTAACACATTTTGTAGGAAAAGAATACCCTGCTTTGGCTTTGTAAAATTGCTAGGATAGCTGAGTCACCATGTCTACTTCCACGTGATTTTCAAAATAAACTTGTTCATATCTAGATAAATGAAGCAACAATTAATTTCTCACATGGTATGCCTGTCACAGAGATAAGTAAAACTCTTGCCATACACATTAATTTTCAACTTTTACATTCCAGTGGTTTGTAGTTATCTTATTTATTTATTTTGAAGTGGTAGTTAAAATGGTTGTTCATTAAGGGCTGAAATGATAGTGGATAATGGAAACATGAATTAGAAAATTTGTAACTTTTTCATTAAGCCCACATGAAGGTTTATGGGTAACAGGTAATTGCTTTCTTTCAGCATTCTATTGGTTAATTACTGCACTTTGAATGTAGCAAAATGGCATGATGTGGTGTATTTTACCCCAATTAAAACATGTATTAGCTTGAAATCATGTTTTTTTCATTTAAAGAGTTAACATTACAGTGAAACTTAGTGAAACTAAGGCTGTTTTTTGTTTTCCAGGTTAGACTTGTTGATTCTATGACTCCTGGTGATCATTTAGTTTTAATACTTTTAATATTTTTCATTTAGCAGTGTTGCCTGATGAGGAAGTGTCATTAGGCAATGCATGCACTATTCTAGAATGCACGCATACTTGCACTATTCTAGAATGCACGCATACTTGCACTATTCTAGAATGTATTTAAAATAAATAGTACCTTTTTTGGCCTCCCCACTCAACTCCTGCACTGTCTCTGGCTGCTCCCCATTTGTTATGCTTACCCAACTGGATACCCCTATGTCTGTTTTCTGGGTTGCCTTGGGCATGGCTCCTCACTGGGTGACCTCCCAAGTCCTTGGAAAGCTATCCTAATGGTAGTTCAGTGTTAACCATCAGTAGAGTCCATTTGGATTTGTGTGAGTGGAACTGGAAGTCAATTAAATTTTACTGCTGCCTAAAGTACCAGCATCGCATCTGGCACATAGTGTTATTAGTTAAATACGGATGTTATATACTTACCATAACACTGGATCCTTTTCATCCAAATTTGATTTGACAGTTTGTGTACTGAGCCACTTGTCAGATCTGATACTTCCCTTAGCTAGTGCTCCAGAGTCTCAAGGTCCTTCAAAACTTTCCCATAATCACCTGAGAAAGTCTCTCTCTCTCTCTTTTTTTTCTCTGTCTCAGACTGAGTTTATGCCTGGTGACAAAAGATAAAGATCTCCCGCTGGTCTCTCCCCATTATCAAAACACAACAAACAAACATATAAAGCACTTTAAATTTCCATGGCCTACTGGTTTTGATTTCCAACACCCATGGTTTATTACATTTTCATATAGATGAATCTAAGAGTAAGACTGGCTAACTGTCACAGCCTGAGCTACAGTATTGGTCAATACACTCATCTACAAAATACTAAATGCTGGTTACTGTCCACCACTGCTCAGCAGGCCGCAGTTTAAAAGCCAAGACTGTACTCTTAGAAATAATGAAGGTAATCAGCTACACAGGCCCCCATTCATATTTGGTATGTGTTAAAGAGTTCTCAATATTTAATTATTTATTTTCAGTTTGATTACCAGGGAAGTCCACTGAGCCTAGAGAGCCCATTTTCAGTGGAGGCCTGGGGAGAAAAGCTCCATGAAACAGATTACAGTAAAGATAGCAATCCAATAAAAATTAAATTACAAGTAGAAATACATATCAAATAATACAAAGTGTGAGCAATATTGCCCATAGTGGAAAAATATCGTCCAGATACATTTTAACAAATTCACACAGTTAAAGTCAAAAGTCAAAAGCTATTTACAATATTTACAGAGTGTGAGAGATCGTATGGGAATTAGCTTTAGAAGGTTATAGTCAGCTATAAGGTGCTTAGGAACTCAGGAGGATACCCTCCAAGGGGCTTTTGTTAAAGAGTTCTAGGTAGGGAGAATGCAGTTACAATGCAATAACATAGCTCCACCTCTTTGAAGCAATCTCCCATAGAACATTAAGGAATATGAAAAAAGTGATGAAAACAAAGTGAAACAGAATAAGAATCTCAATAAAAACGAAGTTTATTCACAGGTGTCCAGACATGGATAAGCGCTTTCGCTTGAAAAGCATCATCAGATCATTAATAGATTCACCTTAAAAACCAAATGATTATATATATAACTTCTATATGCATGTGACCCAATCAAAACTCACTGCCAATTAATACATTTAAAGAAATACTAAAAACAAAATAAAAAAAATTTACAAACTATGTATTAAAACCAAACCCCTTCCACATGTAGCATTATTATGAAAATATACAAAAATTTAAGAATACATACATATAAGCATATCCATATATTGTATATAACTGTATTTATACACAAACATATGTGTGCTCAAAAAATAATGAATAAAGAGACATAAACATGACCGAATAATAAACAAAAATTAACTATGAAATTTATCCTAAACAAAACTGTCACAACCTCATTGCTAATATCGGAATACATGGTGCTCATCTAATATTCCTGCGTCTTCTTAAAATTGTTTTGATAGATGCCCTTTTGTTGAGCCCCCTGCCTTTATCTGCTCTTAATTTTATAATCCAAGTACCTTCTCTACACTCTGTGTAATTCCTAATATCTCCTTCTCGGTTACTAGGAATAATAACTTCCAAGGCTCTTAATAAAAATCTGTGTGTCACACCATACTGTGTAATATGTTTAGCCAATGCATTGTGTGCTGAGCCCTTTCTAATGTGATAAATATGTTCACGTATCCTGTCTCTAAAAATCCTATTGGTTTTCCCAACATAAATCGAAGAACAAGTCTGGCATACAGCTAGATAAACCAAGTGAGATGTCAAACAGTTAGCTGTAGCGGTTGTCTTAAAAATCTTAAGTAATTATTATTATAAAATTAAGAGCAGATAAAGGCAGGGGGCTCAACAAAAGGGCATCTATCAAAACAATTTTAAGAAGACGCAGGAATATTAGATGAGCACCATGTATTCCGATATTAGCAATGAGGTTGTGACAGTTTTGTTTAGGATAAATTTCATAGTTAATTTTTGTTTATTATTCGGTCATGTTTATGTCTCTTTATTCATTATTTTTTGAGCACACATATGTTTGTGCATAAATACAGTTATATACAATATATGGATATGCTTATATGTATGTATTCCTAAATTTTTGTATATTTTCATAATAATGCTACATGTGGAAGGGGTTTGGTTTTAATACATAGTTTGTAAATGTTTTTATTTTGTTTTTAGTATTTCTTTAAATGTATTAATTGGCAGTGAGTTTTGATTGGGTCACATGCATATAGAAGTTATATATATAATCATTTGTTTTTTAATGTGAATTTATTAATGATCTGATGATGCTTTTCAAGCGAAATCACTTATCTATGTCTGGACACCTGTGAATAAACTTTGTTTTTATTGAGATTCTTATCCTGTTTCACTTCATTTTCATCACTTTTTTCATTTTGGTTTAATTTGGACTTGGCAACGGAGTGTTAATCAGGTTACTCGGCAGTTGCTTTTTGAATAGTTTCATTATCATTAAGGAATATGAACCATCTATTGAATTTCAAGAAAACACTTGGAGACAACCTGTTGAAAGAAAAGTAAATGCACGTGCTATAGAGACTGCAATGTGTCTGTACTTCTTAGATTTTACTGTTCTGATAGTTCCGTTCCAAAGTATGCTGCTTTAGAATATTTGATACTACCTTATTACAACAAGCCTGATGCAAATACCCCCCCTTTTTGCACAGTTGTACAAGATTAATAAGCTAATTCCTAATCCATTGTATTGTAATAACTTATTAGAACAATGGTAGCTTTGCAATATAGTTACACACATTTCTAAAAGAGTAGAGAAAGACAAATCTGTGAAATAAAAGCTTTCATCAGAGTTCTGATGATGTCTTGTGGACAAAAACGTTTAACTACCTATTAAAGACTTGTGAAGAATTTCAGCTGTGTTACTGACTGTAATTTACTGGTGAAAAAATTTTTAGCTTGTTGTGTAAGATTCCTGGGGATAGCATCTTCTCTGTGTGTTTGACTTTTGTTACATACATTTCTGTATTTATAATGATGTTTACATTATATATTTCAGCATTAATAATCATTAATAATATATGCCTTTTTGTAAATGTT
This sequence comes from Protopterus annectens, assembly GCF_019279795.1. NCBI lineage: Eukaryota > Metazoa > Chordata > Ceratodontiformes > Protopteridae > Protopterus > Protopterus annectens. The sequence continues at coordinate 341,981,700 of NC_056732.1, forward strand.
GTTTAATGTTTTATTTATTCACAGTCACACCTTAGCTATGTGTTGATACAAACCATCTTTGTAAAATTCCTTAATGGCAGTTTTTTCTTTGTATTCCTAAGTGCAATTCCTACTTGTTATTGTCTTTGTCATTATGGCTTGGGTCATAGGTTCATAGGTTCATAGGTAGGTACTAGGTTATTGGCCCTAGGGCCTATATAAGCCTAGCCAAAACAGTACCCTGTCATGGCTGAAAAGGGTCCCTGAACCATTTCGTTTACTGAGGTAAAGTATAAATAAATAAAAGTATATGACCAAGGCTTGGTGCTTTCTATCAGACTTTTTTTTTAAGATTTCATATTCCTAACACATTCTTAAATGATGCAGCAAGTAAAAACTAACAAACATGATCAAGACTTCTAGACACATAAGTGTCCAAATGGTAACTGAAGCAGCACGTTGGCAAAATTTTACCTGTTTAAAATACTTTTAAGTGCACACACACAGTTTGTTTTTTCAGTTACAGAGATAGAGCTGCAAACTGAGATTCCTTGGGTATTATACTTACTGCAGTGCTTTTTCGTGGATCTGCAATTTTTAGCAGGTATAATAAAGCCTGTCTAAATGGCTGCAAGTTATAAAATGCAGGAAATTGTGTTGGAAAATATATCAAATTGTCTATATGTTAAAAATTACTATAATGGACAATTTCAAAGGGTTATTTATTTTTAAAGAAATTTTATCATTTACTCATATTTTTCCATCACCATATATAAAAAGATGGTGTCATGCCTCTAAAAATTACAAGTACTGCCTAGCTAAGTAGCTAATTTTTCACAGGAGACTGGTTTTCAGTAAAAGTATATCTTTATAAATGGTCTTTGAAAGATATGCCACCTGGGCAATTGGTATAAACCCTAAAAGTCTTAGGTAAATCTGCATTATTTTCTGAGTTGTAGTTACAACTAACCATTTATATTTGGTAATCAATAGCATTTGGTTTACCTGAATGCATTAGCATACTCAGGCAACAACTTGGCTTGCAGAAAAGTTGATGCAAGCCTTTGATAAATACAACTTTTTTTCTGACCAGTTTGAGATCAATAACTTAAATGAAGCAACAAGAAATTGCCTTAACATATGAGAAATGTTAATTCCTGACTATAAATAAATAAAGTGCTATTCACAGAATACACTGAAGATGTGAGTACATATGTCAGCATGACGAAGCTGTTAACTGAAAGAGAATTGCCAATCTGGTAATCAGACTAAGGTGATGATGACAGTTTGAAGCTTGCCTTGTATAGGCTTCTATCTTGTCTATCATCAGCCAATCAATGACACTTGAACCTGCTGGTGACCAGGTCATGACTCTATCTCCCATTGAAGCGACAGTACTATGGAGGTTGCTAGTTAAAATGGCAATTACTACATCAAAACCAGATTCTAGTGTAACGCACCTTTACAAACTGCTCACTTCTTCACAGACTCACACATGCTCTGTACGTGTTTAAGTATCCAGTCTATCTGTTCCTTATGTGGTAAACAATAAAAGGCCCATGGTCCACTTTGAGGGATGTATCTGATCAGAAGAACCCTCAGGGATTAGGAGTATGAATTTCACAGCCCTTTCTTTATCTCATTCACAGAGTTAAAAGTGTGTGCTCATACCAAGACCAAAGCAGATTCAAGAAAATACACCCCTTCAGCTGTTTTCCTGTGCATTTGAAAAGGCTTGCAAAGTTGCAGAAAAGACAGTTCTTATTTCCGGGCTTCTTCTGGGGTCAGAAACTGCCTTTGTTTGAGGGATATCAGTAAGGAGATTATATTTGTAATGTTTCAGGCTCCTTTTGTGTTTAAATGGATAATTACACTATCTGCTGTTAAACAGTTTGTAATACCTGTGAGATATTTGCCACTGAATGTAATCCTTTAACTGCCTGAAGAAAATGTCCAAATCCCCTCGAAGATCAAAAGGGATCAGTGAGCACGTGTTTGCATTTTCATGTGGGCCTTCTGTTTTCATACTGCTGGATAGCCCAGGGAACATTCTTAAGCTCTTGTTAACTGCATAACAAAACAACGGCCAAATCTTTGTTCTTAACCTCTGAAAAGTGCATCAAACGAAAACAGCTGTAATCAATATGTACTGTAAATCATGCAGCAGTGCAATGAAAGAGATCAGACTGCATTGACTTTGTTCTTTTTTTAGCTGTAAAATGTTAGTTTTGCTCAGTGTTTATATCATGCTAGGTTCTCTTTCACACCTGTGAAAACAAATGCTTATCCCAATGCAAGCAACATTTTCGTTTGTCACTTTCCTTATGTGAGTACAAAAATGCTTATCCCAATGTTAAGTAACATTTATTTATTTTAATTGACATTTGTTCACCCTGAAATTCAGGTTGGGATCATATCCCATTTTCAGCAGAGGCCCAGGGAGAAAAGCTCCACATTGACATAATAAGGTTATAGTTAAATAAAATTATTACAAAGCCTAGAAGAATGACATATTAGCTAAGTAAAAATTCATTTTTATTACTTTCCTTATGTGAATAATTACAGTATGTTTTAAAACTATTTTCTTATTTACAGTCTGAATACCAATATTCAGACAGCACAACAAATGTGCTATGTCATTTGTTGTATATTCTATTAATAAATAGGTTAATATTAAATTTACTTCAACTAATATAATTTCATTTTCTTTGGTTGTTAAACCATGTACTTCCAGGGTATTTTTTTTTTGTTTTATTGGAATGATAACATAAATATGTAATGAAAACATCAGAGTCAGAATCACATTTATTGGCCAGGTATGCACATATACAAGGAATTTGACTCTGGTTTCAGTGACTCTCCAAGTATGAATAACATAAATGGCATATGTAGAACTATTAAGAACAAGATAAATGACATAACATGCAGCTATTAAGAACAAGACAAAAAAAAGGTAAATATACATACACATACAAGGTGCAAAGCGTAATTCAGTGCAAGAAATACTGAAAGAAACTCTGAAAGAAACAAATATTAACAATATGATCCTCGGAGGCTAAGGAAAAATAATACCCCGGCCTAATAAGCTGAGTTAACCATTTATGAACTTGATGGCCTATGGAAAAAAATGTTCTTATATCTGCTTGTTTTGGTGAGTTTTAATCTATAACACCTGGCTGATGGTAATAGTTCAAAAAGATGGTGGCCTGGGTATGAGGGCTGGTGATGATTTTACCTGCCCTTTTCACAACTCTGGAATTACAGGTCCTCTAAGGAGGGCAAATTAACACCAATGAAATGTTCAGCAGACCTGACTATTCGATGTAACTTATTTTTGTCATGATTAGACAGAGATCTAAACCACAGTGTTATGTATGAGTTGGGAACAGACTCAATGATTGCTGTATATTTATTATTTATTTATTTAACATTTGTTTACTGGGAAAGTCCGACTGGACACAGATCCTTTTTCAGCGGAGGCCCGGGGAGAAAAGCTCCAATTATAAGTAGTAAGAATTACATAATACAGTAACCACATACAGTTTATACAATTATAGTAATAAAGAGAAGCATGTTTTTATACAGGTAATAAAAGTTGTCAGTTACAATAGAGCCAGCAGATTGTTATTAAAGGTAAGAATGCATACATGGTGAGATACATAGAAGAAATATTTTAGTGGCTAGAATAAATAAGAATACTTGGAGACATTCACAAAGCATATGTACAAAGCTAAATGCTGGGAGCCTACTGTTGTCTAGAGGTGGGTAGGTTTGAGTCATGGGTGATTCTGCATGTTTCAGAGATATGAAGAGAGCAGGAGTTATTGTAATGTATGAATGTTTGTGTGTAGGTACAATAGTTGACCATAACATAATGGACATTGGTTAATGAAGCTGAATAGTAGTATTTGGTTAATCGTGCTATGAGTAGGGTTAGCCTGGATGGTTACAGGGCAAAGCCAAGTGTCAATTAAATGTGATTTTAGTAGGATTTTGAACTGTGTCATAGAGTTATTATTGGTTATGGTGGATGGGAGGTTGTTCCAAGTTTTAGAAGTGTAATAGGAGAAGAGTGATTCTCCAGCTGAGTTATTGGCTTTTGTGACATCAAGAAGGAGTTTACTATTTGAGCGAAGGAATCTAGAGGAGGTGTGTTGTCTTATAAGATTTTGGAGAGCTGGGGTATTATCTGGTTTCTGTAGTAGTTTAAAGGCAAATGTTAGTTGGTTGAAGTGAATTAGCTGGGGAAATTCTAACCATTTGAGTTGTTTAAATGATATACAGTAGTGAGTTTTGTATGGGGCATCTGTGGCATATTTGGCTATTTTATTGTAACAAGAATTTAATTTGGAGAGGTCAGCTTTGTGGACATTGGTTAGTATAGGGGAAGCATATAGGAGGGTTGAGAGGAGGTGAGTATAGGCAATAGTAACTTTAGTACTGGTATTTAAAAATGACTTATTTCTGTATAATAGACTTAGTTTTTTGTGGGCCTTTTTTATGACTTGAGCGATGTGAATATCAAATCTTAAGTTAGTGTCAGTTTCTACTCCCAACAGTTTATTATGGGTAGTTGGGAGTATGTCAGTTTGGTTTTTGGAATGGATCATAAAGGACTGGGGGGATTCTGGTTGGGTAGAAGAGAAGTAATTTAGTTTTGTTAGGGTTTAGTATAACTTGGGAATTACTGAGCCAATTTTCCACAGACAAAGAGGAGTCGAGTTATGCTATGCAGGTCTTGCAGGGATGAGGCTGAACATATCAGAGTTGAATCGTCTGCATATTGTATAACTGATGCATGATGTATGGCAGTATGGAGCTGGTTGGTGAAGAGAGAGAAATGTTGGGGGCCAAGGATGGAGCCTTGTGGCACCCCTATAGAGATTGGGAGGAGTGAGGAATGTTGTTGTTGCCACAGGACAGCTTGTTGTCATCCTGAAAGGTAACTTTGATACCAGAAAAGACATGAGTTACTGAGGTTAAGTCTGGAGAGGACCTCAATGAGTTTATTGTGATCCACCATATCAAAGGCTTTAGATAAGTTTAAAATATGGCATATATATATATATTGCCCATTATTTCTATGTCTATTGACCATATTAGTAAAGGCCATGAGGGCTGTTGTGGTGTGATGGGATCAAAAGCCATGATGGGTGTTTGATAGGAGCGTGTGTGAGTGTGTATGTGTGTGTGTGTGTGTGTGTGTGTGTGTGTGTGTGTGTGTGTGTGTGTGTGTGTGTGTGTGTAGGAAATCCATGAGTTGGAAATGTTTGACTCTCTCTAAGATTTTGGACAGAGGAGACAGAATAGCTATGGGGTAATAGTTGTTGAACTCTGTGGAATTTTTCCCCTTGTGTAGTGGAATGATGTGGGAGATCTTCCAGATGGAAGGGTCTGTGTTTTCTGATATTGATCTATTTATGAGTAGGGTTAATGTGTGCACTATTGCTTCTTCTGCAAAAACTCTGCTGGAAGGTTATCTGTGGCAAGTGTAGTAGGTTTAATTTTTTTTAGTAATCTTTTTATAGTACTGATGGAAACGGGATGTAGTGAGAATTGAATGGGGTAATTTTTGTGGTTGGAGCTGTGTTGTGGTGAGAGATGGATAGGGTTGTTAGGACTATTGGAGGTATTTTGTGAGGCAGCTAGGGCATAGATAGTTTCAGTAAAGTATTTGCTGAATTGGATTGCTATGTTGTCGGAGCAAGAGGTTGATGATGGGGTTGGGGTGCCTTCCTTGCCTGGTTGTAGTATATTGTTAATTGTAGACCAGAACTTTTGAGGGTGATTGCGATGTTTATTTTGGATATTGTGATAGTAGTCGATTTTGTCTAATTTTACAAGTTTTTTGGCTCTGTTTCTGAGTTCTAAAAATGGAAGTTTTGTTGATTGAGTTTTGGTCCTATAAAAGTGATCCCAGGCTTTATTTCAAGCTGTGAGTAGGGATCTGCATTCTTTGCTTAGCCACGGTGCATAGTTAATTTTTACTCTTACATTTCTAGGTGGACCATGGGTCTTTAGTATATCTAGGAAGGAGGAGATGAAGAATTTGACAGCCTCATTTAGTGGTAGTACCCTAAGAGGTTCCCAGTTGCAACTTTTTAATGCCTGGATAAATGTAGCTGGGTTGAAATTTTTTTTTACTCCTGATTAACCAAAAAGTGGGTTGGTTAATTTGTTGCAAGTGGGATCACAGTAGGAAGTTTGGTAGGTGGTCACTCAGGCCATCAGGAAGACAGCCTGAATGTGATGCTAGGGTGAGGTTGTTAATCAATATCCAGTCAAGAGTACACTGTCTCTTAGAGGATTTGTCAGTTCTAGTGGGGGATAAGATAAGTTGGGTAAATCCTTGAAGGTTTATGTGTGATACTGGGTTCTGTAATGAACAGGTTAGCCAATCTATGTTGAAGTCTACCATCAGGATTGTTTCATAAGGGAGGGACTGAGAGACCCAATGGAGTAGGTTTTCAAGAGTAGGGATATTATTTCCTGGGGGGATATAGCTGCTGCTGATGATAATATATTATTTGGGGTTTATTTCTAGTTTGGTAAAGATGAGCTCTGAATTTTGAAAGATAAGGATAGTTATTTTGAGATGGCTAAGTTTGAGATGGTCTCTGAATAGGACTGCTATGCCTCCACCCCTTCTGGAGGTCCTACCTTTACGAAGAATATTATACCCTGGGGCTGCTATTTCATTATTACTGTTATCTGGTTTTAACCATGTTTCTGTTAAAGTGATGATGTCAGGGGAATAGTAGGTGAGCAGTGCATGCAAGTCATGGACTTTGTTTAGAATACTTCATACATTTAAGTTCAGGAGAAGTAAGGAGGAGGAGTTGTTTTGTCTTAGTCTTATTGGGTTGTGGGTGTCTAGGGGAGTAGGGCCAAGATTAGGGTGTATGTCACAGATCGGTTTAGTATTCTAAGCAAGTATAAGATAAGTTTGATAACTTTGTTATCTTATCTTTCTTTTTATAGATAGGTTAGGGTGGTGGTATTTGAGGGATGGTATTTTTTAGCATGATAGTCTATGAGGTTAATGTGGAAAATGGTGGGAGTTATAGAAAAATAAACTTGTTTATGGGGGAGGGTTGTAGAGGTTTGCCAGGGAGGTGGGTAAGCTGGTAGGAGGCTAGTAAAATATGAAGTGAGGGTGTAAAGGATAAGTAGTAATGTGGTAGTTGTGATGTGTAGGGTCATTGGGTATCTGAGAAAATTGTTCAGAGAATGTTACAAGGAGACTTTGGAGTAATAGATGGTCTAGTGTAGTGGAGTGACATTATTATATGTTGATGGTTGGGAGTGATAATAAAGTATAATAGGTGTGATGTGTGTAGGTGGAGGTATTTTGGAATAAATAAAAGTGGTAGTGTGAAGAAGAAGTGTGTAGATGTGTGGAGAGGAGAATTGAAAGGGACAGGAATGAGTGGGGGAAGGTAGGTGGATTACCAGGAGTGATTTGGTTTGCTGTGTGAGTAATTGGGAGGACAGTGAGTTAGGCAATGGACATATAAGTTTAGGTGAAGTGGGGGTGTGTGGGATTGGGGGTCAGGTAGGGGAGCGGAGTGAGCCCGAGCGTAGAGAAGGTGAATGGAGCATGTAGAACCAGGCCGATGAGTATTTGCAATTTTACAAAAATCAATCAGTTTTGTGGGTAAGTTCCACTAAGAGTAAGTGGGCTATAATGTGGTGACTGAATGCAGAGTGCATGTTGCTTCAGAGTACAGCCATAATTATGATGAGAGAATAAAACAAAGTCTAATGTTAAGGTTTAATTTGGGAAATATTGGGTATTTATAGCCTCTGCATGTATTACTACTGTTAAAAATGTCCACTTTTAGAGAGGAGGAACCTAGGATAGAAGAGGGCTCATGTTAGCAGGGTAGGGTGGAATACGGACAGTGGGGGGGGGGTATCGGCTAGTGTGCTGGCTTGGTGTGCTCACCACTGAGCTAAAACTAGTACAAGGACAAAAACTAATAGTTGTTGTAAAGCAAGAGGGCCTAGATACATGCAATAGATTTTACAGAGGTTAGCAGTAGTTCCCTTGGGCAGGAGGTTGCTGGGTTGGATCTCTGGCAGCGTTCACTAATTGGAGTAAGAGTGGCAGTGATTTAGGGTAAAGCTAGAGGGAAAAAACAAGAGAGAAAGGAAAAATATATATATTATGGGCATAGAAGAACTTCTAACTAGACTGGTGGTTATTAATCAACTGCTTTAACAAGACAGTGATGTTACACCTCAAAAATAATGCATTCCAGCTTACAGAACATGCAGGTATCCTAGGATTTAAGGAAAGCTATGGCAGCACATGTATCAACAAAAATCACATTTATGCTTATCACATAAGAAGAATACAGTGGAAATGTAAGCAAATTAGTACAGTGACATTATGGTTTTCAGAAGTGAGATTTGCACATTACTTGATATACATATGGCTAATGTAGTGACTACACAGATAAACCACTGTTACTATCTCTACAATATTAATTATGCACTTGCCAAAACCACTGTTATTATCATGTTAGTCTCAACTATGCATTTAGTAAGTCAACATAGAAGGTACAGGAGATATACTACAGCACATATGAGACTTAGTTCAGCAAAACCCAGTCACAGAATTTCTAAACATCAACCACATACTCAAGAAAAATGCAGCAATTACATAATGTCCAGTGTTAGCCAAAATGTATTGTAGTTGGCTAAGCTAAAAACAGCTCAAAAACAACAATTTTACTTACGTGAGGAGCACACCACACTAGGGACTAGCCAAGTTGATGGAGAAACAGTGACTGAAGTTTTTTTAAAAATGGCGCCAGAGGTGTAGGGGTTATTTCTAACCTCCGCAGATAATGGGGGAGGGGTAGGACTGAAAGTGAGACTACTTTCCCGCTGCAGCGGTAGAAATGGGATTTTGATTATCAGAACAGGTAAAGGTGGGAGGGAAGAACCAGGCTGATGAGTATTTGCAATTCTATAAAAATCAATCAGTTTTATGGGTAAGTTCAGCTCAGAGTAAGTGGGCTATAATGTGGTGACTGAATGCAGGGTGGGTGTTGCTTTAGAATAAATCCGTAATTATGATGAGAGAATAAAACCAAGTCTAATGCTAAGGTTTAATTTGGAATGCATTGGTTATTTATAGCCTCTGCATGAATTACTGCTGTTAAAAATGTCCACTTTTAGAGAGGAGGAACCTAGGATAGATGAGGGCTCAGGTTAGCAGGGTAGGGTCGAATATGGGTAGTGGAAGGGGGGGTATCGGCTAGTATCCTGGCTTGGTGTGCTCACCACTGAGCTAAAACTAGTACAAGGACAAAAACTGATAGTTGTAAAGCAAGAGGGCCTAGATAGATACAATATATTTTGCAGAGGCTAGCAGTCGTTCCCTTGGGCAGGAGATCACTGGGTTGGATGTCAGGCAGCTTTCCCTAGTTGGAGTGAGAGCGGCAGTGATTTAGGGTAAAGAATAGATTTTACAGATTTTAGCAATAGTTCCCTTGGGCAGGAGATTGCTGGGTTGGATGTCTGGCAGCTTTCACTAGTTGGAGTGAGAGCGGCAGTGATTTAGGGTAAAGTATAGATTTTACAGAGGTATAGAACTGATCAACAGTTCCTGTGGGAATCTGAACTTCCTCAGCTGTCGTAGAAAGTACATTTGCTGTTGTGCCTTTTTTATGATGGACCTTAAATTGGTTTCCCACTTCAAGTCCTGAGAGTTAATAGATCCCAAAAACATGAAGGACTCCACAACTGACACAGCAGTATTAAATATAAAGGGGGGATAATATTGTAGTACTACTCCTAAAGTCTACTGTCATCTCTACAGTTTTAAGAGTGTTCAGCTCCAGATTATTCGGACCTCACCAAAGGGCCAGTTGCTCAACCTTCTCCCTGTATGCAGACTCATCACCATTGAGCCCAATGATATTTTTATAGTCCCCATATTTAATAAGTTTGACAGAGGGGTCCTTAGAGGTGCAGTCTTTAGTTTAGAGGGAGAATAGCAGTGTGGACAGCACACTGAAACATGAAAGAAATATCAGGGAAAAAAAGTTACTGCATGTCTTAGTCTCTCTACAAAGCCCAATTCAGTTGCAGAGCATGCCTTATTTACAGCAGAAAAATGAATCAGTAGGTCAAACAATGAGTAACAATTTAATAAAAAAATAAGAAAAATGGCATCTGAAGACAGAATAAATGGTTAACACCCACAGGAGCAAGCTGAAGCTGCAAAATGAGGGAGTATATATCTGTCAAATGCAGGTGCTGTGTAACTCATATCATGCATATTTACTACCCCTTTTTTACCCAGAACCATTCCTCTTGACCACTTAGTGCAATAAATATGAACAAAGTCAAAAAAATGGGGGACAGTGGTCAAAAATCAGGAACAGATTTTAATAACTGCTTGTATAAATTTAAATAGTTGCTGGAATAACAGATTTTGCATTAGTATGCATTTTCTGAAGGATATGAAGCCTGAAACTTAAATGTTTTTTAATTATTTAGTGACTTCAATCATTAGTGATTTGCCAGAAAAAAACACAGATTTTATGAGGAACAAACCAAAAATATTAGGCAAAAATATGGACAGTTGGGAGCTATGCTCTAGAAAGTTATAAACAGTCATAATGAGAGACAGACTGTGCTGAAAGGTTAAGAATCAGAGCAGAAGATGAGAAGGAATTTTACTAAGGGTATGGTCAGACCAACAATCAGCTCATCTGATGCCCTCTGCAGATTCCCAAACTGATACCTCCTTAACTTTCAGGAGGAAATAATTTTCTCCTCTGCCTCTGCAACTGTAACAAGCTGCTTAGCTTGCTAAAATCCTGATAACCTCATGGATCTTGGCATTAGTTCTGATCATATGATCATGGGTGAGTGCTAGGCTATCTGCCCTTGCAGGCCATTTTAATCCTACCCATTTACCCCATTTAGTATCAAAATTTACCCTATCATTTTCCAAGATCTATATTTATATATTACCCATTTATTTACTATTTCTGGGGTTATGTGTATGGGACACTGCTTGGAGGAGAGAGGGATTTAGTTGCTGCCCCTATCCATTAGTGGTTCAGAGGGCAGACCTGAGGCAGATTTACTATTGCCCAGTCATCATCATCACCATCACCATCGTCACCATCATCATCATCAACATCAACCCCCTTTCTCCCATCTTCTATAGCGGGTTGGGGTGTTGTGTTAATTGTTGTAATCTCTGTCTATTCAATGCCACATTCCTGCCTTCTTCGACACTCATGCCTGTCTGTCACAGATCTTCTCTCCCACAATCCATCTACCTCTGCCCTTATTTCCTCCTATTGCCCATTCATAGATCAAAATTTCACTTGAATAGGGACAAGGAAGAATTTTGTTTTATGTAGAAGGGAAGTCTTTTCCAGAAAAGTGATATACTCTGAGAAATGTATCTCTCTCTCTGTACCATTCTATTTATGCTGCTGAAAATGTTTAGGCTCTTGGATCAAGTACTTCTGGTACCATCTGACTTGTGGATGTGCAGTGAGTCCATCAGTAATTGAGTTAGAGGATGCTTTATATGCTAGGCAAAGGTCTTGTCTCAGCAATCCGTATGAGACTGAGCATAGTGAAAATGCTTTATGGTGGCCCATATAGGACAGGTAATTTAGGGCCTGTATTCTCTTTATGAGAAACATTTGAGGGCATTCAAGTTCTTGGATGTGCTCTGCAAGATACATGCCAAAGCACTATACTAGATTACTGGCTGTGTAGGGGGAAATAGTAACATCTTTATATTTAGAAGTATTCCTGCTGCTTATGTGCTGTGCAGTATAAAAGGATTTCCTTGCCAAAGTGGACACATGTTGGTCTAATGATACATCACTGCACTGTCCACAGGTGTTCCTAAGTCCTGAACTATTTGGTCAACTGTTAGGGCTGTATTATCAGTGTGATAGTTTCCCATTGTAGTCAATTTCCTAAAGCATACAACAATGCACTTTTTGGTATTACGTTTTCGTCCATGACTCCGGCACCACTTATTTGTTTGGTACAGGCCTTTGTGCAAGATGTCTGAGTCATTTGAGGATTAGATAACTTATATAATTATAAAACTCTAATGTCTGCATTTATTGGGTGTTTGTAATCCTGAATGATTTACCAACAAATCAAACTTTTTTATGAAGGACAAAGCAAACGTATGATTAAAATCTGGGAAGGTCTGTGAAATCAGGGACAGTGACAGGTATGCATTACTCCTCAATGAGGTAAATAAAAGTGACTTACCCTGCTGCAGTTTGACACTGACCTGGTGTGGCAGAACCAGTATTGCACAATATATTGCTATTAAATAAGTATAAAACTAGTACTGCTATGACTTATGCGTGTGTGTGTGTGTGTGTGTGTGTGTGTGTGTGTGTGTGTGTGTGTGTGTGTGTGTGTGTGTGTAAATATCACTGATTTTTATCTGTGCACACACCCAATAATGCCAGAAATAATACACTATTCTTCTGGGTATCAGTAAAGTTGTCCTTAACAAGTAACTATATTTCAAAAGTAATGCTTAAAATATATCACAGAACAGTCAGACACTTAGATCTTCTCAGAGTTTGGTGGCCCTCACTCCCCAGACTGTCTAAATGGTTACATGGGACCCGCTTAATCATCCTTGATTCTGTGGGGGCTCCCACAAAAGTTGTTGCTGGCTGGGGAAAAATGAGGGGAAAAAACATATCAGTTTTCTTATTATGCTCTTTAAGATGAACAGTGCTGAAATATGACCCTTTTAGGATAAAGCTGATAATAGCCTCTGTTTTCAACTGCATACATTCTAAAAATAGCTCTGCTCACATGTGTGTGTACAGAAAGGTGCTGTAGGTTATGGAGGGCTGGGGATTGTGTGGTTATTAGTTCTGATTTTCATCACAGTCAAACCTTAGAGGTGTGCACAGGAGGTCATTATAGCTTGTGTTTGAGCCGTGGACAGTGTGGTCATTGTTTCTTTTACTTTTCTCACAGACCTCAATGGTGTACAAAGGTTATGATAGCATGTGTAGGGGCAGTATACTGTCTAGGAGCAACAAATTAGAATATATTACTATAATCATTATTTTTTTCACATTCCTCACAATCACATATCGGGCACATATAGGGATGGCTGCCTTTGATGGTTACGGGTGAGGCGTGAGGAGGCATACTATGCATATGTATGTCAGCAGTCACTTGAAATATATGGCTATCTCAGTTTGAACCTCTGCTTTCATGCCAGTCTAGCACCAGAGGGATGCACAGGCAGTGACTGACTTTTGTGGGGGTTTAGGGGGGCAGGTAGTATTCCCAGATAGGACCTGTGCATTCAAACAACAACTGGCTTGTTAGTTTATTGTGAGATACTATTTTGTCAGCTTTGAACATTTTGTCTTAGGCACAACTTATGACTTCCTTGAAAGAAAAAAGTAAGACTGAAATTCATTTCTTTCTCAGGATTTTTGTTTAGGCCACCATTGGATTAAAAGACTGAGAAAATGCTCTAAAATGCACCCAGAGCATCTCTAAACGTATAGCTTCTTGGGCCCTGGCTTATTTGAGTTATTTCCTCAATGATTATTACTTTGCTGATTTTGTCAGAAAAGGTGTGCTGAATGGAGGCGAGGAAAACTAAAGCTGAACAGCAACAGTACATTTCTTTCCTTAATCATAACTTCTGTTCATGCCATCATTGGATGAAATGGTTGTGTAAAAACGAAAAAAAAAAAAAAAAAAACTTCAAAATGCACTTCAGAGAATATAGAAAGTTCTGGCTTCCTGAAAACATTGAAGAGTAAGTCAAAATGTGAATAATGAAAGAAAAATGTAATTGGCATGGTATGGAAGCCTAAGAGGGGGAGTGTGTGTGTGTGTGTGTGTGTGTGTGTGTGTGTGTGTGTGTGTGTGTGTGTGTGTGTGTGTGTGTGTGTGAGGGAGGGGTGTTGAAACAATAGGCCCAGGACACCATTTCACCTTAGTCCAGACCTGTACATAGAGTTGTTTCAATGTATCATTGTTGCAACTAAATGCCAGTAACTGTAAGTGTCCCTTTGTGAGGCAGGCCAATATAGTGTGGTACATAGGTCTGTTGTAATGTAAGAGCACTGCACCTACAGGTCAGGCTGTGTGGACTACTCCTAAATGTTTGCAGCATGAACTAAAGGGTGCTTAGGAGGGGTGGCAGTGGCAGGGTGATGTTTACACTGGAAGTGCTTAGGGGCCCCAAACTTGACATTTGCTGGGGGCCCAAAAAATGTTAACACCGGCCCTGCATAGAGTTGGTGTATATACTAATAAGCAGGGATGAAGAGGGTGCATGGTGGCTTGCCCCTAAAAAATGCTTAGATATTTAACAGTTTCAAAGTTAACTTTTAGTTGTATTAAATCATGCTTAAATTTTTATAGTGTTGGGTCTTGCAAACTTGTAGTAGGGAGTCCAGAAATACTTCTCTTTGGTTTCTTTTGTCACAGTAAGGATACTATTGGTATACAATTTAAAAAAAAACAGCCACTATCCTTTTTCTGCTTTTAAGGTGAGATTTTGACCTATATTTTCCAACCTTTTGTATCAAATGCTGTTCTTTTAGTCAAGTCTCCAACTACAAATGTGACTTTAAGTTAATTATTGTTCACATTAAGAACAGAATTTCTGTCTTCCACACAAAGGGGAATGCAGCTGCCGAAGGAAATCATGTGAAAAGCAAGTCTCCAAGAAATTCATCATCTACTATGGGATATATTTCTCAAAGGAATATGTGATTGCTTTTAACATTAACTTCATTAAAAATACTAAATCATATCAAAGATATCTTGAAGATATAGAACACATGTACATTTACTTTGTTAACCAGATATTCTATTAAAATTAACAATTTCAAGAATTTTCATCCTAATCAATAACACGTTTTGTGATTCAGCAAGCTTATGTTAACAAAATCACTGACAGTACATTTCTCTGGGAAAAATAGGGTTAGATTACATATTGTTGAAGCCCAAAAAACGTGGAAACTTTAAAATTCCTTTGAGATAATATCTTACTTATTGGTATATAAAACTGTATTTTATGCAGCTAACCACTCCATCCATCACTTCCTTCAGGGCTAAAGCCCATTAATTTCTTTATTAGGAACAAGGCACTGTTTTTAAATCCCTCATTTATATAAGCTTTTTTTTTCAAAACTGTTTTATCACATATTCTTAAATGTCTCATTCATCTTCCTACCACTTTTGAAAATTAGATTTGTACAGTTGGCTTCAAGAGTGGATTAATCCTTTTACATAACCCAAATTTCACCATTGCCTTTGTTATACCAAGTCTGATTAATTTTATTAAGTTCTCAAGCCTGTGAATCTTAGACATAGCTTTTGGTAGTACCCTGGCAACCACAAAAGAGAAAACAGTCACCAGCTACCCATTAAATATGTACTTCTTAGAAACGTAATAAGAATTTTGGTGTCTAAAGATATATCTATTTTATGGTCACATTAAATTCCTAAGTTAAGTTACAATTTCTTTTTTCTTTTTTTGTCCTTCTGTTTTTTTTTGTAAGGTAAATGCTTAACTCATCCCATTTTCAAGCTATATAGTATTTCTTCCCTGTTTAAATGCCCAAACCTACCTTTTGTGAACTATAAACTATTAGAATTACCTCCTAGAGGAAGAACACCTAGTCAATAGATGGGGTCCCTGTACATCATGCTAATGTCTGATCAATCAAAGGTGCTCTAAAAATAAGATTTTGCTTTAAAAAATCCAAGTCAGGAAGTAACGTTAAATACATCAGTCTTAAGACTTTATCATGGCTGAAAATGCATTTTCATTTATTTCACTAGTAGACGTTAACAGAATATACACTTTCTGCACTAGCAAACATTAACAGACCTTACAGTTGTTAAACAAGCAGACTTTACCAAATAATACATTTGTTGCAATAACAAGTCTCAGTACAGCATATAGTTATTGCACTAGTAAATCTTAACAGAGCATTCAGCTATTGCACTCGTGGACATTAAAAGAGCATATAGATGCTGCACTACTAAACATTTACAGCATGCATTACTTTCACTAGTAAACTATAACAGAGCATG
>NC_056732.1:342002779-342045279 GCF_019279795.1 Protopterus annectens
AGTATGTGTGTTTCACTGCCTGAATTCTTTCTGAGTATAACTGCAAAAATAATCAGTCAAACACATGAGAACATAATCAGGATGTGCAGCATGATTGTAGCAAAGAAATGGCAGTCGGAAAGCAACACAGAAAGCAATGAGATGGCTGCATATTTAACAGATGTTATAAGGGAACAGTAACAATGACTTGCAGTTAGGGAGATGGCAACACGTAGAGAAGCAAAGCACAACTTCTTATCATATCTGTTTTGCTCTTATCCCTGAAATATTATCTGTCCTTTCTAAATAACTCTTTCCAATTTTGTTTTATTTTTACCTGCTCATTTTCCACCTTTGTTTATTGATTCTTATTTTTAGTTATTTCCGTTAGATATTTAGATTTTTTTGTTGGAGTTACTGAATAACCCCCACTTTGACTGTTAATACTTGAATACAGACATACACTAGAATCTGTATATACATCTCAACCTCTAAGTACAAGAAATCAGAACAAAGCCTAACAAAATTGGAGGACAAGGGTCCAAAAATAGGGACAGATTTTAAATATTGCTCTTATAAACTTAGAAAGCTGCTAAAGTAACAAGGTTTGTGTTAAGATACCTTTTCTGAAGGATTTGAAGTCTGAAACTCAAATGTATGCCGCTATTTAGTGACTTCGATCCTCAGATCATCCCAGTGATTTGCCAGACAAATGCATAATTTATGAGGAATAGACCAAAAATATGAGGCAAAAAATCTGGACATTCTGTGAAAATCTGGAGTGTTGAGAGGCATGACTCTGTATATTTCATACACATTACATTTATTATACAATTAATGCCTAATTCAGTACTAAAGTGTAAGTGGACATTTCTTTTGTAAGAGCAAATAAAAAAAAAAAACATATTTAGAGACTTTACAGTGCTTTCCTTTCCATACAATTAACCCAGCCTGCATCTTTAATGAGGTAACTATATATAGTTCTTACTGGCATTGTTTTATGTTTTACTAAAGAAGTTCCATTATTGTAGGCATTAATAAGTTACTATGGATCATGTCAAGCAAGGGTATGTACTGGTTCTATTTGTAATCTGTACTTCTTTTTAGTTAAACTTCATCCCTTACTAAACTTATTCTCTCTTAGACTAGTAATGATTCAGGATTGAGGAAAGATTCTTACTACAGCAGTTTTGTTTGATATTAACTTTCAGAAATCTGAACCATAAAAATTATTTATGTATTTATTGATTCTGATGAAGTTATTCCACAGAAAATATTTATAATGCTCTTCAAAAACTACAAAAAAGTGAAAGAGCTTAAAGCGCTATTATAAATCTGCAAACAAGGCCTGCAGCAACAGGCATGAAAACTGGACATCACATTTTAGTTGGGATAAGAACTTGTGCCTGCAGCTAAAATGCATAGTTAACAAGACTTCACTCATATTATCGAGGTTCCAAAAACTAAGATGACATGTTTTCAGTAAGGAATTCTCCAACAATGTGCCTGAAGGAAAAATTACTCTGTCACCAGTATACATGGCGCTGTGTGAGAAGCTCCACATACTGAGGCAAGCTATTTAGGAAGATAAAAACAAACAAAAAAAATACAGGACTATAGTGAGAATGTAGCCCTGGGTATTTATTGTACCTGAGAGGTATGGAAGGAGAAGGAGTCTCATTTACGTGACCTTACTGGAGCCGGATACACTCATTACTCTAGAGTCTCTCACTTAAGGCAGTATGAGATGTCAAAGTAGTTACCAAACCTGTTCTACAAACAGGTGAAGTGCTAAGCAAACTTGCAACTTGTTAACTCTTAAACAAGATCTATGGCTAGAATGCTGATATTCTCTAAAGGGGGAGTGTATGTGTATATATATATATATATATATATATATATATATATATATATATATATATATGTATATATATATGGATCCCTATCAGCTGATCGACTTTCAGAAACTCAAAATTCATATCAGCAAGATGATATAATCAAATTTCTGAAAACCCCAAGCTTTGGAATGGAGATCACAATACAGTGAAGATTGGGAAATTTGTTGTTTTCATTAATGTAGTGCAATCTCAGAGTGGGTATATATAATTTGCAGGGGGTGTGGGTGTTGGTGGGCTTGTCCCCCTGCAAAACCATAAAAAAAGATAGATTTCTGAGTTTTTTTTAAATGTTTGAGTTTTCAGAAATTCGATAATATCATCTCAGCGTATGAATTCTGAGTTTCTGAAAACTCGAGCAACTGACATAGATCAATAAATACACACACGCACACACACACACACACACACACACACACACACACACACATATATATATATATATATATATAGACATATAGATATACATACATATTTACATATGTGCTGTCCTTCTGGTGATAAAGTCTAGTAAATAAGTTTCTACTGGCTTTTTGCTCTAGTGTTCAGTACCAGCACCTTTTTTTACTTTATGTACTGCACAGCAACATCAAATAAGTTGCCATCTGATTGTTTCCTATACTCTGCAGCTAGTCTCTGTAGTATCTGATTTTATGTATTCATTTATTTTATTTTTATTTTTATTTTAAAATAAAAATAACTAAAATCTGGTTAAGTGTTTCCTTTTCTCTGCAGCTAATCTCTCTAGAACCTGATTTTATGTTTCATAAAAAGTACAGTTGTTGACTAGTCTAGTCAATTGTTAATAGTATGAAACAGTTCTGTTTGTGAAAAGAATTGGGTCATTGCCTATTTTGTTCATATCTGTTAAAATTCAAGCTGTTCATTTTAAACTGCTTAAATGTCACATTTACAGACTGTATGTCATACAGTCTGTATATGACATACAGTCTGTCACATTTACAGACTGTATGTCATAAAGCAAAGAGTGTGAACTAACCTGAGATAGGCATTCTACATGTCCTTCCAAAATCTGTACACCTCCATTTCAGTACTCCCACATTTGCATACCAACACATATCTCTTGTTAGCAGTTTTATTTTCTACCCATCCTTCTAAACTCTGGAAGCTTCCATTTTAGTAATCCCAAACTTGCATACCTAGACATATGTTATACCTGTTAGCTGCCTTATCTTTCAGTTTAAAGGCTGTAAAGAACTAATGTACAACTGTGAAATACAGTGCATTGCTTATGCAGCAAAGCATAGATGAATAGTACTTTATCTACCCAGTTCATTCTCCAAACAATCGTAATTATTTTAACCTGATTCTCTCCCAGTGTACTGAGCACATAGTATCCCTGACAATTCCTGCTGCAAAAGTTAAGGCAATCTACAAATGAATTCCATTCCAGTTGCAAAAGCACAAAAGAAGAAATACCTTCAGTTAAAATCTATGTAAGGCTGTTTCCAGGAATCAAATTAAACTGCTGAAATATCCTGTTTTCTCTTACTTCTGCATTGTGTTATATACTGCAGTGCTGAATCTGCTGGAAGGACACCAACATGCCTTATACTGCTTAAGGTAAAACTAAATTAGCACTTCAGCATATTTTCCTCTAGTAGTGTAAATTTCCCTGAAAAAGCAAATAAAGTCCATAACAATAAAATAAAATGTTGTGACTCCCCTGAAGTAGAGACCTTGTCTTTGTATCCTTAAACATTCTACCTCATTGATTGTTTTTAGTGGAAAACTATCTGAGGGGTAACTGCATTCTATTGAAGTACCTTATTAGTTCAGCCAACTCCATTCATGCTCTCTACGTTTGGGCTCACTCTGCTCCCTTACCCTAACCCCAATTCCCAGTGACATTCACCCCAACCCAGGTCCCACCACAACAGCCTCTCCTGTAATGGCCCACACAACCATTAAAATGTAGCACTTCACTTGTGCAACTCAGGTAAAACAAGTCTAAAATTTACAAATATTAACCTTAGAAGCATTTCTAAAAATGCTGCATGCTTTCGTATCTCATTACAACAGTGGCATTCTTGGTATCACAGAAAGTTGGCCAAAACCCAAAGTCAAAGACACTGAAATCCTCCACTCCAGGATATAACATCCTTTAATCAGACCATATATTCAACAAAGCATGTGGGGGTGCTATTATATATCCAGAACATATCCATTTATCAGGAAAAAGGATTCCTCATTCAGTAATGCAAGGATTCTTATTGCCTTTCTCAAGCTAAACTCCTATAGACCATATGTATCATAGCCTTATATATTACCACTGGCAATGACATCACACAGCAGATCCTTGGCATCTACCAGTATACTCCAAGGAACCACTATCTTTGGGGGCCTTAACAGAGACTGGACCCATACTGCCTTTGATACCCAACTATCAGTATTAACCTGTATGATTTTTCTCAGCTGTTCAGTACACCAACAAGATATAACAAGCCCTCCTCTAAGGCCTTTAGTCTATATTGGAATCTCTCAACTAAACACAATAATATCTATAACTATGGCACACTACCTGACAGCTAAGTGACCACCTGCCCAGTTTTGCTAACAGGCTTGTATGCAGTTCAGTAAAACATCACACATACAAGAATTTGCATAACCTATCCACTTTTAGTGTAGACAGTTTCATCTTCATACACAAGCAATACAACTGGAATATGTTAAAAAATAATCTTCCTTTAGATGAAGCCACTCTCGAATTTAATAAAACCTTTACCAGTAAACTGAATGCTCTTATCAGTAGAAAAAGAGTTAAACTTAATCTAGCAATATGGCATTCTAAACACATGCAACTACTGGGACTTGCCTAGGAAAAACATCTACACTACAGATAGATAAGAATTAAAACCAAACACACTATAAAGTTTGACAAAAAACTTCACTACTTTAATTTACAGCAGACACACCAAAATAATCCTATTGGTCCAAAATCTACTAAATCCAGGAAAAAGTCAACAACCCACTTCCTCCCTAGAAGGCACGTCTTCAACCATCACTAATATCTATAACAAATACTTCCTTCAAGCTGTAGCCTCACTTATCAACAACCCTGCCATCAGATCAACCCCCCCCAGTAGCAAAACCCCATGGAAGCTCACTTCTCTCTCAAACTTGTCCCTACATCCACCATAATAAAATATCTCACAAAACTAAAAACTACAAGGTCTGCTGCAGACAACCTTCCTACTAAATTCCTAAAAATTGCAGCTGAATCTCTGTCATATCCAATATCTATAGTAATAAACAGATCCATTCTAGAATCTTATGTCTGAACCATTTGGAAGAAGGCATACATACTTCCTCTTCATAAAGGAGGGGACCCCCTGCTGACTACTCCAACTTCAGACCAATTGTCATCCTGTCACCATTATCTAAAATGTTAGAAAAGTGTATCCATTCCCAGTTATTGCAGTACATTACCATAAACAATCTTCTCTCCCCCACACAACTTTGTTTTTGTTCCATCCATAGCACCACTTCTGCCTTACTTCACTATGCCGATACCACTAACAAAAGCAGAAATTCTGGAAACCTAGTATCGTCCTTATTCCTAGACCTGTCCAAAGCATTCATCACCGTCTCTCACCATAAACTATTACTAAAACTCCCCTGCTTGGGTGTCTTCTAACAGATAGATTCCAAGTGATCAAATGGCATCATTGATACCAATTACCGTAGGAGTGCCACAAGGTTCCATACTTGGATCCCTCCTGTTTAACCTATTTATAAATTATCTACATACTGCTTCCAATCAAGCCACTCTCTGCACTCATCTGTGTAGCCTCTAACCTACAAAAACTTCAAGAAATTACTCAAGACTCCTTTATATCCATAAAATCCTGCCTAGACAACTCACAACTCCTAGTTAACCCCCAAAACCAAAATTACTACTTCATCCCAAAAACATTCTCCCAAAGCAAAACTCTTGTCAAAATCACTTCATTAAATAACAGCTTGATTGAGCAGGCCCTCAACACCAAACTCTTAGGAGTCACAATTCCAAGCTGTTATTTAAAAAAATCACCAAAATCTCAGCCTCTTGTATAGAACAAATCCCTACCTAGCAGGCAGAGCTAGAGCCTATAGCATATAGCTAAAGCCTTCCTTCTACCCACCTCACTGTATGCCTCCCCATTCTTTACTAACCTCCAATCTTCCACACAAACAAACCTACAATCTTCCACACAAACAAAGCTGGAACAATGCATAAAATAGCTTGCTTTGCTGCAAATTGCCCCTTTATAACTCATCACTGTTCTGCCTTAAACAACTAAATTGGACCGAACTCCCACATCACCCCCACTATAGTCAGCTGCTAATAGCGCATACTCTAATATACTGGCCTGATAAGTACCAGCATTAAAAGGCATGCTTCAGCACTACCACCCAACCAAAGCTCTTCGTTCTAAAGACAAACTCGTCCTCTCCATCCTTAATGCCCAAAATGTATTAGCTACACTCTGAATGCCCTCCCACATGCTGTCAGACTTCCTAAAAACCAAAAAACATTCAAAACACACCTAAGAGAACCCCTGTCAACATCCTGGTTCTGTAGCTGTACATTCCCAGGATAAACGTAACCTCTCTGCTTTCTTCCTCCTGTTCTACTCTACCTCTGCTCTCCTCTACTCTGTTACCAGCTATCACTCTGTCTTCACCTACCTCACCCTCTACCTATGCCTCTCTTAACTCTTTTACCACTCATATATCTCATAATTAAATCAAACTTTTGCTTTCCATCCTTTCTAAATAACTCAGTACGCTGTATTGTGACATCTATCCTACTAGATAGTTATTTAACTATAACTGTATAGAGTATAATTAGTATAAGAAGACTTAATACTTTATGTATGGTTACTGTCATAACTATTTTGACATTGTAAAATTTATTTTAGTTGTATTCTGCCTGCAGTTGTTGATATTGTGTAACTTAAAATATTTTGTTTGTACTGCATGTACTGGAGCTTTTCTATACGGACCTCTGCTGAAAAGGGGCCTTTGTGCCCAGCTGGACTTTCCCCATCAACAAATATAAAATAAATATATATATATATATATATATATATATATATATATATATATATATATATATATATATATATATATATATATATATATATATATATATATATATATATATCATGACTACTTCCTGTGAGAATTACACTAATCAATCACTTTTAAAGGCACACTACACAGGTTCCAGTCTCAACATGTTACAACTACCCTTCTCCCCCTTCTAACAAAGTCATCAGTTTTGGACTTAACATGATGGTTTACAGGACCCTGATAACTCACCAGCATTCGGATTTTAATAAGTTAATCCAGGACTGTAGGTCACTGTAAACTTGAAGGGGTGTAGTGATAGCGTCCACTGGCACAATTTGATATTGCCATCTATCTGCTTGCCTAGCTATTGTAAAGGTGTATGGTCAATTATTAAGTTGAAATATCTACTAATAAATAGAAGTTTAAGAAATAGAAGGTCCACCTTACAGCAAAACCCTATTTTTTTATGGCTGAATGTCTTTTTTTGTTACTGTTTTATTGTTTTGCTGATACAGCACACACTGTACACCTCACCTTAAATGCCTCGGGAAAGCACTGCTCCCAAACCGGCCTCTGATGCATCAGTGTACAATACGGGTTCAGAACATAGGATCCTTTTTATTTCATTAAATGCTTTATCTGCATCAAGAAACTATTGGACCATGACAGGAGATTTCCCTTTTGTGTTATCTGTCAAAAGATAGGCAATAGTTAGAAAATTGGGTGCAACTTTTGTGTAATAGCCAAGTAGTTTAAGAAAAGTCTTCATTTGTCTTTCAGTGGAGGGTATTGAGCAATTCTTTATGGCCTCTGTCTTTTCTAGTTTAATGTTTCGGCACACTCTTCCTCTAAGGCATCCTAAATACTTGACCTCCACAATTTCACTTTCACCTATTTCACTTTTCTTAGCATTCACAGTCAAGCCTGCCTTTCTTACATATTCTTACATGGCCTGCAGTTTTGCTAAATTAAACTCTCAGTCTTTTGAATGAATGCAGCATGCCAAGACTGATATATCAGAATTTTATCCATCAGCTTCTGAACTTTTAGGGCTTTTGAAAGCTGTTTATTTTTTAGCAGATGGGAAAGTGGTATCTCCCAATGCTTCCTCATCAAACCCAGTGTTGTGATGTATCTGGCCTTTCCTAGGTTCTCTGTCAATTTCTCAGTTCTGGTTATGGGATAACTATCACATTTTGATATGGTATTCAATTTCTTGAACCTGTTTGCAGACTCTAATACTCACATCAGGTTTAAGAACCAGCACTTCTGGGTCATTCACTTTGTGATGTTTCTATCACTCCTAGCATGGCCTCAGTCTGACCCTCACTCCTGGTGGTATTTCTGTGTTATGTTCTATCACTTTAGTTCTTCCAGGCATGTCTACGAAAACTCCATTGTTTCTTAGTAGAAATTATTATATGTTTCGCTTTTGGATCCTTCTCAAGCATTCTTTTAACTCTACATCAGGCAGAGATTCTCTGGTCTGTGTGTGAATGACAGCTTGCATGCTCATCACATGATTTTCTACTCCTTTCCATAGGTTCACATTAATGTGAAATACTTGCTGTATTTATCTCATTTTAATGCCCTTGCTGATTACTACAATGATTCTTTCCATCACCTTAAATGATCCTTTCCAAATAGCCAGAAAGTGTTCTCCATGAATGGTACTAATACTTATACCTGATCTCCTGGGTTACATTCTCTAAGTTGTCAAGCAGTCCTTTGAGAGTTTTTTTGGGTATATCTCAAATCAATACCTTTCCTACAAGCCAAAATGCTCTCTCAGTAGTTCAACAAAGAGGCTTCGGTTTTGCAATAAAAGGCACACTGCTCCTTGTGTGGAGGCTGAGATTGTACTTTCGGACAGATAGCACTCCAGTAAACTCCAAAACCTCTTAGTAAGCATCTAAACCCATGGATTTGCACTTCCCATCTGCCTCTGCAGTCAGCTTAGTTGAAATGGGCATTCTGAGACAATGTTTCAGTTGAAATGGTCATTCTGAGAGAATGTTTCATTCTTGTTTACTGACAACCACCTACAACTTAAACAAACTAGCACTGTGTGCGAGATGCATTTACATAATTTTATTGGAGGCATAGCTCTGACACAAAGCTTCTACAAAAAACAATTGGGCTTTCAGTACCACAAAACATCACACTGTGTACACCTCAGATCAAGCATATAGACAGACATTACATATGCTGAGGCTGTTAAAATGAACCTACCTATACCAAGAAGACCTTCTAAATGTAACGTCATAAACACGTACCCTCTGCAACCCACCCAAACTCACAAGTACAGATAGCCCCCACAATAAATCACACATCTATAAGTGACACAGATTCAGTTCGAAAGCCCATAAGGCAACCCTCCACACAGTCTTTATCCCAGTCATAGATAACTCCACAGTCAGACATACGTATGTACCACTCACCAGGCTGTACAAGGACAGGGCCATGACCTATTGCCTATCAGGTGCCAGGATTTGCCACATCATTCATTCACTCAAGTCCCTGCATTGCAAATACACATATGACACAGTCATCATACACTTGGGTGTAAATGATTTGAGACGTAGAGCCCTGGAATATATGAACAGGGAAATTATGGAGTTCTTGGAATATGTCTTAGAGGCAGGTATGGATCTAGTCTTCAGCAACCTTCTACCATCATAAGAATGATGCAGTAATGCCAACAAAAGATTATTGACTTCAACAAGTGACTTAGCTTCTGGTGTCATTCAAAGGGAGTACAACATATATCAGCCTGAGAGAAGATGGTAGACAGTCCTAACTGCTTTGCCAGGGATGGCTTGTACCTATCCCCCAATGTATTTGTATATTGGCTAAATCATTGCCTAGCCCCATAGTATGTTTTGTAGGCAACATCTGTCTTTTAATGCTTCCAACATAAAACAGAATCCAGATGACATAAAGGCATTGCTGCTCAACAATAGGAGCCTAAACAAAAAGCTCCATTCCTACAGACATTCTTTAATCTGGAAAACATTGATATGTGCATTGTAACTGAGACCTGCTCAGAACAGATGAGAGTTCTCCATCATAGCAAGGTTTCAAACCTTCCACACATTCAGGCCACTGCTTTTGATGTAGTCACTAATGAGGTGGTGTCTCAATATTCTTAAAACAGCATTTCAGTTCCATACTAAACAAGATAATGAACTAGAACTCCTCCATGCCTAACCTAATATTAATAAAGCTCCTTATCATATTGTGGCAAATTATAGGATCCTGTCTATGTCCTCATCAGCCCATACCTCCTATTTAACTAGTATCCCTGTGCATTAAGTAAAAGTTATTTTCTTAGGAGGTTTCATCTACACCTCTATCATCTGGGAGGCTTGCACAGTATCAGACATGTATGCCCAGACATTTCTGGACTTCATCAATGCAAAACTCTTTGCATCAGTCAGACCGCACTTAAAGTAGGGATGATAAAATCCTGGACTTGGTTCTTAGCAACATGGGACAACTTTGCTCCCTTCTAATTGTCACTTCTTCAGTGTTCAAATTGGACCACATATCTGTCACATTCACCATAAGAATGAACCAAGAAATATCTTCAAATACTCCAGTGTTCAGAGATTATGCTAAGGCTAATCTACTAAAACTGAGTGATGACCTGATTAAAGTCAAAATCCCCTTCAAACCCAATGAACCCATTGCATATGCAGAAATCTTTGCTGCTTAATTCTATGCACATGTAAGCAGCTGCACAGATGCCTCTGACCCCATCCAAAGTAAATACAACACAAAATTTAAGAACAAACCCTTATGATGAACCCAAATATAAACAGGCTGTATTGTAAAAGGAAAATAAACATCACACACAGTTATAAACTGAACTCTCAAGATGCTAAAAATGCACAGGAAACTCTGGGTCAGGATCAAATCAACCAAGGCTAGATATGTAGTATAAATAGCCATCCAAGCAAAAGATAACCACCAACCTTCTTTAACTATGTTAAGCCACCCAGTCAAAGGATAAACATAAAGCATGCTTTAACTATGTCAGAGATCACTAAAAAGATACCTAGCACTGCACATAACTAATTGTAAATAACATCACATACTCAGACTAAGAGGACATAACCAATCTACTTGTGTACATATTTTGCTCTAACTTCACCCCCCTCCCCTCCTACATTTCCAGAGCACATACCTGCTGTGATGCCTGCACACTGGCCCAGTAATCAAGGAGCCTCAATCCTCACCACTAACACCAGTGAGAGGTGTCCACATTGGGAAGGGTAACAAATACACACACAGCAAAGTACAATTTCCCTTAAGAGCACACAGAGATCACAGTCAGTATGGTTTCTCCTTTTCTCTCCAGATCCCCATTAAGACCCCCTACTGGCACAGCTATAGGTTCCAGATCTCAGCCTAGTGGTCAAGCTAAAACCTCCAGCACCCTCTCTGTCCAACCAGTGCTTTGTGCCCCTGTTCAAGTAGCTGACACACACACACACACACACACACACACACACACACACACACACACACACACACACACACACACACACACACGTGCACACACTTTAAGATATGAGTTATATACAAACACACAGACCCTCCTAGGGAAGGCTGGCACAGGTTTTCCAGCTATGCCCCTTCCTGCCAGACTATAACATAGTACCAACTGCCACCAACCACTAATATCAGCTACTAAAAAGGCCCTTACCAAAGGGAGTCCAATTATTACTGTGCAATACTATTATCCAAATAGTAAGTGTGACCCAGGGCTAAAGCTATTGGAGTGGCATGGCCAGTATCACTATATGCTTCTAATGTACTTTAGAGCTTAAATTATCGCTGCACAAAACAGCCACAGTTGAAAGGTTTAAAAATATTTAATAATAAATAATAAAAACACAAGACAATACTTCTTACTACACAGTGCTAGTCAAGAGTTCAGACATCACAGAAAAATACTTAAAATAATACTGTAGAATAGTTCTGACATAAATATAGAAAACAGCTAGACTAAACTTACTATTTTCCTAAGAGCAATCAGAGTTCTAAATAAACTTACATATAGAGCAAAGCAGAGTAGTGGTGAGTTGTTGCCAGCTTTATACAAAATCCAAAAAGCTCTCTCTGTCTCTGAGAAAGTCCTTAAAATTGATAATTCATCCTGCTGACTCATTTTAGATTACATCATTCTTAACAATTCTCTGGTTTCCCAGGCTAACAGAAACTTTACATTTACATTTTATTAGTAAGCTTGCACCCGGTCAGGAAACCACAGTAATTAAAGACATTGTTGTTGTTGTTGTGTCTTTCTGCTTTTCCCAGTTAGGGGTCACCACAGTGGAACTCCGGTCCGCTAATGATTGGCAGTTGATTTTTACGTTCCGAGTTGCCAGCCCTGACGCACAAACTTCAATGAAGGTACGCCCATTCACGAATGTCTCCACGCAAAAGACGCTCTAGCTGATAATCGAACCGGACAGCATCTTACTGTGAGGCGACAACGCTACCGCAGCACCAAGACATTATATATGTAAAATCTAGCAATTAACTCTGGTTTCAAAACAATAGAAAGAATCTGCTGGTTCAGACACCATGGCTCCAAGCCCTGAGATCAAACAGTTATAAAATGCTTGACTTATCAGATTTCTTACAGCAGAGTGCACTGTTGTTACATTTTTGCAGTTCAACATCCAATATAGTCTTTTCACATTTATGAGAACAAGCCTATGGCTTTTATTAATATTTACAAAGACATAGAATTATCTACAAAATTCTATCTAGCTAGGCTGGCAGCCTTCACATATCTTCACACCTGCATCTGCACTTCTCTTAAATTTCTCAAGGACAAGTCATGAAGGCTGTATAATAAGTGAACACCACTACCTCCATGAGTCCAGATAACATATTGGGCCACCTCCTGGCAAGCCTGAAACAGAATTTGTTAGAACCCCTAGGGAAGCTATTTAATATCAGCCTTCCCCTTGAACAAAAGTGGAGTGTCAAAGGACCCAGGTAATTATAGATGCATAGACGTGACCAGCCTCATCTGTAAAGCTATGTAAAGGATTATTATGAAACTAAAAATGAAATACATAAGCAACCTACAAACTCTCAGCTCAAACCATTTTGGGTTTATCAAGGGCAGATCCTGACTACTTATCCTGCTTGATTTCTTCAATAAGGTTACTGAGACAAAATATGAAGGCAAATTGGAGCACACCACTTGTCTAGACTCCACCAAGGCATTGAACCCCATCCCACACTTGTATTGTGGATAAACTCTCGCAGATAAATGTAAATCCCTATGTACCTTTGGATAGCAAACTGGCTCAAAAATATAATCCAGGAAATTAGGGTGAGCAGCAGTACCCCCCCCCCCAAAAAAAAAGCATCAACAATCTGTGTATCACAAGGTTCAGCCTTTGGGCTTCTCTTCTCTTGTGTTTACTTTTAAGAGGTCAAAGCAAATGTTAAAGGTTTATGGCTGAAAAAGTTTGCAGATGACTGTAAAATTGGTGGTATCATAAATTCCCCAGATGACACCAAGGGCTTCCAAAAGGGTCTTTCACAAACAAATGGCTGGTGAGAACACCATGAACTAGGACTAGATTAAAAAAATGTATAATAATATCCTTCAGCAAGCATAACTTCCCTTGAAAATAACACCCCCCTAAAAATTGATCACATAGTCACAGTTCTGGGAACCTATGTCAACAACAAACTGAACTTTGATGTCCTGTTATCCATTACTTGTAAGGAAGACTTTCTTCATTGCAGATCATATATGTAAAGGTATGGCATCCACATCCAGAGATATCAGCATTCACTGTACTCAGCTCTCATTAGGCCAACCATGGAATTGTGCAAATACTTGCCATAACTGGAATGACCACTGCTTACTCACCAAAAAAGAAAATCAAAGACCTAAATCATAAAAACTATGCTGACCGCCAAAACAACTTATCCCTCATTTCAGTATCATACAGGCTACTAAGAGGTGCCTTTTGCCTTACATGCAGCACCTTATCTGACCCCATCCTGTCAGAGCTATTACACATTCACAAATCCAATAGTAGTGTGAACATGCCTGAGGGATCTCAATCTGTTTTACAACATTAGTAGGACTACAGAAAGGCCTCACTGAGACCATTGACCAGTGTAAAAACCATGGCCTTAAGCTTAATGCCAAAAAATGCATCGTCATTCCCTTTGGGAAAAACTCAGTTCCTACTAATTACCACATTGATAAGTAAAAAGTAAAAAGCAAGAAATCTCCGTGGTATCCCCGAAGTCTCAAAACAACCCACTAAAGTGTAGTGGGTCTAAAAACAAAACAGTGTAAGAAACTTCTCTGTGTGGAAGATTTTCAGTCCATATATTTCTAGCTAATCACTGTATATAATCAGATCAGACAATAGTAGTAGAAGTAGCGAACGTAAACTCGTCAAGTTAAAAAGTAATAATAGAAAATATATAATTCTACAGCATTACTAAGTATTCAAAATTAATCCAAGCAAGGCAGGCAGTCTGTTTCCAGTCGAAAATCCTTTATTAAGTACACAGACAAGCGATTCAAGTAAAACAAAAATAGAGTAATAATTTCCTCAAAAGCTTTCTAAATATATATATACTTTTTATCAGGCATGGGAGTGGTTTATTGTGCTGTAAAACAAAGTGTTATTGGTACACATGTTAAATTCACATCCCTTCCCCCATCAGTGTGACATTCGAGCTGGTCCTGGCCTACCTAGTAGCTGTCATAATAATATATAGCCCTAATGTACTTTAATAGTACATCTTATTTAACCAAATTATTAAGTAGATTATTAAGTCTGTGATTTTATACAAGGCAATATACTTCATGGCTGGAAATATATCAACCTTAGTTCATTTTGCGATCAAAAATTATATATAAATATATACATATATATTTTGCATGTAAAAATCAGTTTCTATTTTCATAACCTATTGTTAACAAAGATTGCTTTCGTCCTTCTAGACTTCTTCAGGTCTGTGTACAAGAACCCTAAAAACCTATATAATTGTATAATTAGTTAGTATTGTTATCACCATCATTTTGAATAAAGTGGAAAAAAGAAACTGATCAGTCACACTGATGGGGGAAGGGATGTGAATTTAACATGTGTACTAATAAAATATTTTTGTTTTACTTGGATCGCTTGTCTGTGTACTTAATAAAGGATTTTCGACTGGAAACAGACTGCCTCCCTTGCTTGGATTACTTTTGAATACTTAGTAATGCTGTAGAATTATATATTTTCTATTATTACTTTTTGACTTAACGAGTTTACGTTCGCTACTTCTACTACTGTTGTCTGATCTGATTAATATACAGTGATTAACTAGAAATATATGGACTGAAAATCTTCCACACACAGAAGTTTCTTGCACTGTTTTGTAAAAAGTAAAAAACAATGCAGATGTGCCATCATAGACATCATAAAGTCTGTGATTTAATAAAACTTTTAAAAGAAAAAAACAAATGAAGAGAACATAGGATAAGTGCTTTCAGTAAAATCTTCTTCAGATCTTTTATTCACTCCCTTCAAGGCAAAACTTTTAAGCAGTGTTCAACCAATCATGCTGTTCAGGGGTGGTTCCTCCTCCATGGGTAATGGAGACAGGTCCCTCTGGTGGTAGTCCTCCAAAGTTACAAGTAGCAGGAATAAGTTCTGGTTATTCCCTCTTCCTGTTTCTACTTTTTATGTTTATGCTCCATTCTTTCAGAATGATTTTTAGAGGTACCATTCCATTAAGGCCCTGTGGTTTAACTGCTCTCAATTCCATAATCCACTTGGTCTCTTCCACCTCTGCTTGGTCATGTCACCTCCCCTTGGGCTTTTGTTCAGCTTCATTAGAGCTATAAATTTGAAACTGTGATGTTCTTCCGTCCTAATATGTTGATACAGGGCATTTGTAGTTACTTGATTTCTTATGTCTGCTAGATGGCGTACAATCTGTTCCTTAAAAGCCCTATTTGTTTTACCTACATAGTAGGAAGAGCATGCTTCGCAGATGGCTAAAAAACAATGTTCTTGCTGGTACATGTGGCATAACCTTGAAGGGAATAACTCTTCTTGGTGACTGGGTGTTCAAATATATTATGTGTCCATATAAAAGGGCAGGCTTAACCACATTTCCAGGTACCTTTACATTGGCTCCGTGTACTATATCTGTAAGCAAGGCCATCATGTTGGCACAATAAGCTCTTCAGATTCTTCTTGTTCCAAAATGCAAAGCTAGGTTTATCCCCTACTATGTTTTGTAATTTCTCATCTGAAGTTAGGACTGGCCAAAACTTCCTAATAGTATTACAACTGAATCCATTATCTGTGCTGTAAGTCACTGTGCACCTCAAATTAGCTGAAGGTCTGTAATCTTGTGGTTGTCTGGTCCCTTCACATCTCCTGTTAGAATATAGGGGATACCCCCTCTGAGTTCTGAGTTGCATGGCTTCTTCTCTACTCATTCTGGTAACTTCTTCCTTATATCCTCTTCTCTTAAGGGTGTTCACAAGAGTTTCTTTTTCTTTTAAGAAGATGTCATCTCTAGAACATAATTTGGAGATATGTGTGACCTAATTTCCCACTAAATTCTGAAAGATGTACCTTGGGTTCATGCTGGTCTGATGTAGCAAATGGTTTCGCCATGTAGGTTTCCTCAAAATCATGGTTTCTATCCCTTTACCTGGGGTCAGGCAAAGTTTCACATCAAGGAACTCTATCTCCTTTTTGGGGAATTTTGAGTCAAATCTCAAACAACTGATTGTGTGAGAGAGAAACGTGACAAATTTCCGTAGACTAGTGGCGTCTCCTTTCCATAGGAGAAAAAAATCATCCACAAATCTCATGTAGAAAATTATCTGATCTTTCCACAAGTTACGTATGTCTAGATCCCATTCTTTCTCCCATTGTGCCAAGACTATATTCGAATAACTGTTGGCACATGGGGTGCCCATGATAACCCCCCATTTTTACCAATAGTGAGTGTCACCATATAGGAAGATGTTGTTCTTCAACACTAGTTCAAACAGAGTACAAAGGAGATTAACATCCAAAACTTCACTGCCAGCAAATCTCTTGATGGCTTCAATTCCATAATTATTCAGGATCACCGTAAAAAGACTTTGCACATCCAGTGTGACTAATAATAATCCTTCTTCCTGGGATCTCATTTCTATTTTCTCAAACAAGAGACCTAAGAAGTGTGCTGTGCCCTTCAGAACCATGGTGGCCTTTGATAGGACCTTCTTTAATTCAGCTTCTAAGAACACTAATAGCAGCTCAGTCAGCCAGCCCCTTCCCGAAACAATGGGCTGCATAGGTGGATCCTCTAAGTTCTTATGTATTTTTGGCAGTCCACTAATGGCGGGTGTTACAGGATGGACTATATCAAAATAATCATAAAGCTCCTTCGTAATACTCCTAGTCATAAGGAGATCATATAGTGTGTCACACACACCATTAATCAGTCTCATCAGATCTATCTTGTTCAATTTTTGATAGGTTCCTCTATCACTTAAAAAGTCTCTCATCTTGGTGCTATAGAACTCAGAATCCATTACCACTACCGCACCTCCCTTGTCTGCTGGCTTAATGACAATGTCTTTTTTCCCCATCAGTTCCTTGAGTGCTTGGTATTCACTTTGGGTCAGGTTATGGAATTGATTACTCTTAGATTGTGATCTATGTCCTGCCACCTCTTCTTCACAAAGGTGAATAAACATATCCACCATAGGATGTTACAGCGGCACGAAAGTGCTTGTTTTTTTTATAACAATTAACTTGTTCCTTATTGTTGCCAAAAATGTGTTTGAGGGTGATATTCCTCCCAAAACATTTCATGTCTGTCACAAATTCATTTACTGGCGATCTAATGGCGAGGATAAAGGAAAGACCCCTGTCTAAGACTGAAATCTGAGTCTCTGTCAGATCACTCTTAGAGATGTTGAAGACCAAGGAATCAGTCCCATTTTCTTTAATTGTAGCACTTTGCGTTTTTTCCTTTCCATGCTGTCCGATCTCAGCATGCGTATGTTGCTGCTCTGTAATAAAAAAGGGAGATTTTGTAAAATAGGTAAGTGCTGAACCCCTTCTTTGGGTCTAGTGGCCACTGAAGTAGTTTCCATATGAGAAATGTCTTCTTTAGATGTGGATGCTTCAGTTCCCTTTTCTTTATTAGAATCATGTTCTTCTGACTTATAGTCAGGGAGTTACCATCCAGTGTTGTTCCCCTATAAGTCGTTGGTGTAATTGCAGCCATGTCACTAGTACTTTCCTTTAAGTTAGCTCCTAAGTTGGGTGTTTAAAAATATCCAGTTTCAGGCATTGTTACCTGTGTATTATCAACTGCTTGGTTCACCTTGACTTTATTAGTTTTTTTGTTAATATCTAATGCAGTTTCCCTTCCATTAGTCTTCCGTTCTTTTGGCCAATTAAAGAGATTGCTGTTCTTGTAATCATAAAAGTCTCTAGTTAGTTTGTGGCTTTTAATATTTTTTAATTTGTTGTCATAGGGATATAGACTGCTTTGTAAATTCTCTAGTTTAGAAAAACAAGACTCAGAAAAATTCATATGCTTGAGTTCTTCCTGTTTAAGCTTAATTAGCTCTGCTACTTCATCTTCCTGCTGTTTGAAGAACTCTTTTAAAAGCTTCATGTATTTGAAGCTCTTTTCTATATTTATTGCCTGCCACTTAGCCAAAAGTGTTGGAAAACTGTTACCATAGCTTGGCATGCATCTAATGCGTAGGCCCTGAGGTATTACTTGATGGCGTAGACAAGCTTCCATATGGAAGCATTGCCATTGAAGAAGTTTTAGTCTGTATGCTGCATTCTCAACTTCTAGGTAAACAGCATGAAAGTCTTCATTTATAGACATGTTAAAAGGTTGGAAACTGCCTGCAGCATTTAAGTCAATTCCCAAAAGTGGATTTGTTAAACCTGTTATGAGGTTTGTTACTGTTTTTGAAGCCATTAGTCTAAAAAGGAACACTTGGCTGTTTCTGAAACTGCAGTGAACAGCAGTGGTGTTGTGTGCAGTGTGTAAATCAACTCAGCACAAATAAAACAAATGATAATACACACTGCTGAAGGTAGTCTTGCCAAAAAAGAACCAAAAATGAGAAACAATGCAGACGTACCACCATAGACATGATAAAATCTGTGATTTAATAAAACTTTTAAAAGATAAAACAAATGAAGAGAACATAGGATAAGCACTTTCGGTAAAACTTTCTTCAGATACTTTATTTACTCCCTTCAAGGCAAAACTTTTAAACAGTGTTCAACAATAAACTATTCAGGGGTGGTTCCTCTTCCATGGCTAATGGAGACAGGTCCCTCTGCTGGTAGTCCTCCAAAGTTACAAGTAGCAGGAATAAGTTCTACTTGTTCCCTCTTCCTGTTTCTACTTTTTATGTTTATGTTCCGTTCTTTCAGAATGGGTTTTAGAGATACCATTCCATTAAGGCCTGGTGGTTTCTCTGCTCTCAATTCCATAATCCACTTGGTCTCTTCCATCTCTTTTCTGTTTGTCATGTCACCTCCCCTTGGGCTTTCGGTCAGCTTCATTAGAGCCATAAATTTGAAACTGTGATTTTCTTCCACCCTAATATGCTGATACAGGGCATTTGTAGCTACTTGACTTCTTATGTCTGATAGATGGCATAAAATCCATTCCTTAAAAGCCCTGACCAAGTTTGCCGATGATTGAAAGCTGGGAGCCATTATTAACTCCTCAAGTGATGTAGACATCCTACTACAGAAAGACCTCACTGAGACCAACAACTGGTATCGACACCATAGCCTTAACCTTAATGCCAAAAAATGCGTCATCATTCCCTCTGGGAAAAACTCAGCTCCCACTAATTACCACATTGATGGTAGCCCACTGAACACTGAAGGCGTTATAAGAGATCTGGGGACACAGGTTGACAGTAACCTCTCCTTCGACCACCACATTGCCACTGTGGTCAGAAAGTCCTTCTATGTGGCACATCTCATTAACAAGGGTTTTTCATCCAGGAAGAAAGAGGCCATCATCTCTCTCACAACTCCTCCCTCATTAGACCAATCATTGAGTTTAATTTCTCATCTGGCATGTAGCTCACTAAACACCTGCAACAGTGGAAAGACCACAAAAGTACCTCACAAGGAGGATCCTAGGTCTTAAACACATGCCCTACATGGACAGGCTCAAAAAACTCTAGCTTTTCTCTGTCTCATATCGTCTTTTAAGAGGCAATCTCTGCTTGACTTACAAAATCATGTCTGACCCAGCCCTGTTAGAAATATTACACCTAAAGAAATCCCAGTCTCTCCACACCACACACTCCAGGGACCACAACCTCATTACCACAATCAACAGAACATGCTGAAGGGACAGGTTCATAACCCAGAGACTACCCATGCTCTGGAGTAGACTTCCCATACATGTCAAGCAGAGCACCTCACTGACCCTTTTCAAGAGAAATCTTGATGAGTAGATGGGAAGTAGAAAGTTCACCCCGGAGATCACTCCAGTGGCTCTACTCGACAGAGGCACTGGGAACTAATGGCGGCATGATGCCAGGGCACTTCTATGGGCTAGGCTTGTAAAGGCTTCAGGGCTGTTGGCCTAGTACACACCTATGAACCTATGATTAGAAAGTTCAAAAGCTCTTTATAAGTCTAAGAATACAATACTAGTTAGTAGCCATTTTCCCAAACTTTCATATACTTGTGCTAACAAGGTGAAAACTATTTTTATTATTTATTTTATTTTATTTTACATTTGTTTACCAGGAAAGTCCGACTGGACACAGGTCCATTTTCAGCGGTGGCCCGGGGAGAAAAGCTCCATATAATATATATTAAAGAGTCACACATTTTGTAATATAACAGAATGTGCACTGGGAGAAAGTTAAAAATACAATATAGTTCAACAGTCACACATTTCCTACTATAGCAGTTTCTCATTAACACACAGCAATAATTTCCAGGAGAACATACAGGAAGAAGCAAGATATTCAGCAGAACATACAGGAAGAGTTTAGTAGAACATGATTAGCAGCACTCTAGGCAGGGGCATAGATCTAGGGTATACTGTAGATATAGGGTGGTGGTGAGCTAACTTTTATTTGTTAGGGGATCCCAGCAACAGAGAACAGTTATGGCTTAACCTGGTGGGGTAACATGGGCAGAGCCAGTTTGTTATGTAGTGGGTTTTGAGAAGTCTTTTAAATTGGGAGGTATAGGTTGTGGAGCTTATGTGGTTTGGGAGTGTATTCCAGATTCTGTCAATAGTGCAGGCAAAGAGTGATTTGCCTGCCTCATTTCTATGTTTAATGACATTTATGTGGTTCTGATAAGTGGATCTTAAGGTTCTGGATGTGGTGTAGGGGTGAATAAGTTGATGAAGGGCAGGGTTATTTTCAGGGTGGTGGTAGATCTTATGGGCAATTGTGAGTTGATTGAGGAGTAGGAGTTGAGGGAACTCAAGCCAGTTCAGCTGCTTGAGGGCCAAACAGTGATGAGACCTATAGTTGGCTTCAGTAGCAAACTTTGCAATCTTGTTGTAGCAAGATTCCATCTTGGTTAGTTCTGAGCTACGAAGGTTAGTTAGGATAGGGGAGGCATACATGAGGATGGATAGTAGATGGGTTCTTGCAATCATGGCTTTTGTATTTTTAGACATAAACTGTTTGTTCCTATAAAGGAAGCCAATTTTTTTGTTGACTTTCTTGATTGTTTGGGCAATATGTGTGTTGTACTTCAGGTTATTATCAATTTCAACTGCTAATAGCTTTGTGTGAGTTGTTGGGGTGATTAGTGTATTATCTTTGGATTTTATGTCAAAGTTAATGTATACAGGAGGAGACCTTCCAGGACTAAAGATAATAAGTTTGGTTTTATTTGGATTAAGTATAAGTTTGATGTTGGTTCTTTTGCTAGGGAAAAGTTATTTTGGGTGATGGTTTTTAGTTCCATCAAGGTGGGTGCGGCACATATAATAGTGGTGTCATCTGTGTATTGTACTATAGAGGCCGAAGGTGAGGATGTGGCTATCTGGTTAGTGAATAGTGAAAATAGCAAGGGGCCAAGGATGGACCTTTGAGGGACACCTATGGCTACTGGAAGTAGGGGGGGCAACTTTTTTTTCCATAGGACTGCCTGTTGCCAGTTTGATAAATAGTTAGAAAACCAGGATATGGTAGAGGAGCTGATGTTCAGGGTAGTTAGGGTTTTTAGGAGCATACTGTGGTTAACCATATCGAAGGCTTTGGATAAATCAAGGAATGTAGAGGATACGAATAGACCTTTGCTTCTTTGTAGATTCACAATGTTGGAAAATGAGAGCAGTGCTGTGGTGGTGCTATGGGAAGGCCTAAAGCCATGCTGGGATGTAGATAGGAGGTTGTTATTTAGAGGTAGTGTATGATCTGGGCATGAACAACTCTCTGTAATATTTTTGATAAGGGTGATAGAATTGCTATTGGGCGGTAGTTGGTAAGCTCAAGTGATTGGCCTCCTTTGTGCAAAGGTATAATATGCGCTATTTTCCAGGAGTGGGGTACTTTACATTCGGTTATTGACCTGTTTATGAGGATGGACACGGGATATGCTATAGCCTCTGCTGTGATCTGTAGTAAGTCGGCTGGAAGATTGTCTGCTGCTAATGTTGTTGGTTTAAGCTTTTTGAGGAGCTTAGCTATTGTAGTAGTGGGGACTGGATTCAGAGAAAAGCTGCAGTTGTTTAATGTATTAGAGGGGGTGGGGTTTACTGTTGCTGTGGGGTTGGAAGTAGTTTTTTGGGTATTTGCTAGGGCTTGGATTGTTTCAGTGAAGTATTTATTAAACTGGGTGGGGATGTCACTGTGGGTGTTTGGTAATATAGGGGAAGGGTAGTAGTTTTACCAGGGTGAAGAAGGTTGTTTAATGAGGCCCAGAATTTCTGAGGGTTGTTGGCGTGTTTTTCCTGCATGGATTTATAATAGTGGTATGTGCTGAAGTTATGTGTAAAGCAGTGTTGCATGTCAGGAGGCTGTATTTCTCTTTCTGAATATAATCCAATAACTGGTTGTAAGGTAGTTTTCAGGAATCTTAGCTAGAGTGCAAAATGTTTGTTATTGGTTTCTAGTCAGCAGCATTATAGGGTGTGCAAGCTTGGTAGGGGTATAGCTGCCAAATGTTTAAGGCTAGGATGAATGATCTTTGTTGTTAATGTTAAATTATGATGTTAAGTTAAAGGCTTTGCTAGGACTGCAGCTGCAGCAGTTATGTTAAGAAATGTAGAGTGCTGATAGTGGAAGTGAGGATTGTAATTAAAGTCTATAGTAGTCAGGAGCTGCTGGATGGTGTTCTTATTCATTTCTTTATAGTAAAGAGGATACTAGTGCAGTTTTGTGGGTAAGAGAGGTAGAGGGATTAACTGATATGTGTACATTAAAGTTGATGTTTCCTAAAGGAGGGTAAGAGGAAATATTCTTTTTGATAGTGTCAGTCATTGTGGAAGTTAGAGATGAAATTATAGAAGATTTGAGAAATATTTCAGTGGAACTTAGGGATTTTCTGTGCTTCTAAAAATGTAATTATTGTGCCTTAGCTGCATTGGTTTTAATCCTTGTGTCATGCTTTAATTACCACTAGTGCATTTGTTTGCTATTGTGTAAACCCTGTTTCAATGATTTCCGTGCCTGACTCCTTTTCTAATGAGAGCTCAAGCATCTGCTGGTTGATATTAACCATTTACTTTTCTCATTTGCAAATGGAATGATCAGTCTCAAATAAGGCAAAGTATATTATAAAATGTGGATAAAGCTTGTATGAGTAGAAATCTGACCAGTGTAATATATATATAATTCAGATAGTAGAAGGCTTCCCAAGCTTCTTGGGAAGTCATGGTTAGAATAACTTTAGATAGAAACGTATTTGATTGTAAGGTCCATTGTGAAATTGTTAGGTGAGTTCATTAGGTATGCTGGTGATCACCCCATCAGTTATTACAGAATAGGTTTTAAATGTTGAGTTTACTGTAGTTCCTTGCTGAATCAATTGTGAGAAATTATGACATTTAATAATTTGAATAATTTTGCTTTTCAATGAGCTATTCCAATTAAGGATAAGATCTCTGTAAATTATAAACTTAGTCTGTTTAAAGTAATTAA
The DNA here is from genome assembly GCF_019279795.1 of Protopterus annectens. NCBI lineage: Eukaryota > Metazoa > Chordata > Ceratodontiformes > Protopteridae > Protopterus > Protopterus annectens. Next base: position 342,026,903 of record NC_056732.1, read on the forward strand.
ACATTTGTTGTAAACTATTTTCTTAATGGATACTGTCTCTGGTGGAGAAATATAGACTTCAGCACTATTAATGTTGGTATAGTGCCTTAAATGTAGTTAAATGATGGTCAAATTTGTCCTATTGTATTATGTGTGGGTGTGAAGGCTGCCATCCCAGCTAGCTGGAATTTTGTAAATAATTCTATGTGAATAGTAATATGGTTTGTATGCTTGTCTTACAAATGTAAGAAAACTATATGTTATGTTAAACTGTATGTTATGTGCTGAACTTCAAAAATGTAACCACAGTGTACCCTACTGGAAAAGAACAGAGTTAACTTGCAAACTGTCAAAAAATAAGTGAATTGTTTACGATGATGTTTATTGCAGCTAGGAGACAGAATGTCTGGAGCTAGAAATTCTTTCTATTGTCTTGGAACAGAAATAATTACAGGTTTCAAAGGTAAACGTGTGTAACTATTTTACGGCTTCCAGTTCCAGGCAAACTTCTAAAAGATAAGTATCTTTGACACAGAGGTGCTAAATTTTAAGTTCTGTTAGCCTGGGAACTAAAGGCAGAGGTGTCAAATAGTGATGTCGTCCAGCTAACCCAGCAGTAATATGTATTATTAATTTAAGAACCATCTCTCAGAGAATGTGCATTTTGTATTTGTCTTTGGACTTAGAAACATCCTCTCATCAGCACTTCTCATCTATATTTGCCTGGCTCTGTAAGTAAGTCATTTAGGGCATAGTGTCTCTTATTTATAGATAGGAATACAGTAACGATTAGTTTAGATGTTTTCTGTATTTATTTGAGATTGTCCTGCAATGTTGTTTTAAGGTATTTCCTGTGATTCTGAACTCTGTTGTCACTGTGTTGAGTTATTGAGCATTGTCTTGTGCTTTTATTATTTATTATTAAATCTATTTAAACCTTTCAATTGTGGCTAGTTTGTTTAGAGGTATTTAAGCTCTTAGAGTACTTGCATATGTATTTGGTGACACTGTACAGGCCACACTTAAATAGCCTTGCTGTTGGTCACACTTACCATTTGGATAATAGTAACATTACACAGCAGAATTGGTAACCCTTCAGGAAGGGCCTTATAGTAGCTGATAAAGAGATGGTTGGTGGCAGTGATAACTATCTTTTAGTCTGAGCAGAAGGGAGCATAGCTAGTAAACCTGTGCCAGCCATCCTCAGGAGTGTGTGTGTGTGTTTGTATATAAATCAAATATCAAGGTATGTGTGTATCAGCTACTTGGGCAGGGACACAAAGCACTGGTTGGACCGAGAGGGTGCTGAAGGTTTTGGCTTGACCACTCGGCTGAGATCTTAACCCTATAGATGTGCCAGTGGGGAGTTTTATTGGGGATATGGAGAGAGAGGGACTGTGGTCTCTGTGTGTTCTTAAGGGAAATTGTACTTTACTGTGTGTGTACTTATCATCCTCCCAATGTGCATGGCCCTCACTGGTTGCTAGTGGTGAGGATTGAGGCTCCTTGATTACTAGGCCAGAGCAGAGGTGTCACAGTGGGTATCAGAAGTGATTTTACATTATTGTTTTTTTTACATGTGTAAACCACCTCCTTGTCTTTTGCCAGCTCTATTAATAAAGTAATATTGTGTAAGTTGATGAGATGTGTTTTGAGATTTAAGGAAAATCTTTTAACCAAAATTCTGTAACAACAATAATTTGGGGAATTTTGACACATTTCAGTGAGTCCATTTACTGTTTATGATACCTAGATTTAGACAAACTATGGAAAGGTTTTAAGAGCAGATGGCATTCTTAGCAGAACCATGGTATAAATGAATACCTGAGGACAATATAAATACTGTAAAACTGTATTAATATATGCCTCTATAATTTGAAAAGCTTTTTGGCTAAAGAAATTCTAATAATAATAATAATAATTGTATTTATTTATTAGAATTTGTTTACCAGGAAAGTCCGACTGGATAGAAAAAATCCTTCTCAGGGAAAGGTCCAGTGAGAAAGGCTCCTCAGAAATTACAAATATAAAATTAATCCATAATGAAAAGCCCTAAATGCACATTTACAATGGTTATACATGTACAGAAATTGAATAGAATCAAGACATTGAATATTTACAAATAATAAATATTAAAATAATCATACAAAAATTATAGTAATTGACAAAAATGTCAGGAATTGTTCAAGTAGAGAGAAATTAAAACAAGAAATATGAATTTATTAGTCTGTTGGTTAGGGGGGTTTGTGAGTGTATAGTATAATATAGTATAGTATAGTTATAGCACAGCAGAGAGGAAATTGAAGCTTTATTAGTGATCACATGTTGTACTTACATGAGAAAGTGATTGTGGAATACATAGTATTGAGTTATTTCCTGCTTGTGCTAGAGAATGAAATGAGAAGAAGCTGAGACATTATGGTGGAAAGAAGTGGAAATGAGTCCTATTCTTACAACTAGACCCAAACTTAATAATACATTGGCACTTTCTAGTGAGCAAAACCAACCTGATAGGTCAAATTTATTTAAGGTCACATTTATTACATCATTCAGTCTAGATGCCCCTATTATATGACTTCTGTATAAAAATTGGAGTTTACTTGCCTCAGATGAAGACTTGGGTTCTATTGTTGAGTCAAGGCCTAGGATTGTTTATAGAAGAGGGTCCAGTCTTAAATGTCTGTTGGAAATGGGAAAGAGCTCAGCAGTGAGAGCCCCTGGCATGTATAAATGTGAGAGTTGCTCTTATTGCAGATTTATGGAGGTTGGGAATACCTTTCTATAAGAAGAAGAAAACATTTTATAAATAAAAGATTTAATTGTGCATCTAAAGGTGTGGTCTATTTGGCCATCTGTAGACTCTACCCTTGTTTCTATGTCGGTAAGACCGATCATAGATTTAAGGACAGGGTTTATGAGCACATTTACAGTATTAAGAAATTAAAATTGGAAAATGCGTTGGCCAAACGTCCATGAACATCCTCAACACAGTTTCAGTTTCAGAGTGATAGATCAGATAGAGCAGGATCCTAGGGGGTACCTCTCACTCTGAAATTGGAACTATGTGAATTATTATGGCCAATAAAATTAAATGCTTATAACACACCAGGGTTGAATGACATGTGCTCCTTGTCTTGTGTTTTAAAGTTAAGAAGTTTACAAAGGTAACCTGGTGTAATTTTTAGAATCCCAGGTATATATGATTATTAATACATTATTGTTTCGCCATTCATACTTGGTTTTATTCTTGGTTGTTTACCCCAGGATCATTTCATTTGGCCCAGTTAGACTTATTAATTGTGTCATAATGTCATTTATTACTTGTATTTATTACTTGCTTATGATAATTCTGGTATTATGAACATTGTAAGGCTACTATAATTATTATACTCTTGATTTTATAATAATTTTATGTACAGCTTTTAAAACTTAAGGTCATTCACGATCGCATTGTTTATACTAATACTATATTTAATTTATATTTAGCATATTTACATTCAGTAAGTTTATCTTTTAGGACTTAAGTCATGTAGACATGACAGGATTAGCTTGTTTTTAAATGGTTGTACTTTTGTGAGTTCTTTGTCTGAAGAAGTCTTGCTCATTGAAGCAAGACAAAAGCGCTTACGTTACAGTCTTTTTATGCATAATACATTTCCTTTTATGGAACTTTGTCGCTGCCATTGGCCTTTTTTCAGTTTTCTAACGTGGAAATGAGTAACAGGGTAAGAGGATTTTAGGTTAGGCAAGAGTGTTGAAATAGAGACAGTGACTGGTGAGAGACAAAAGTAGCCTTGTACAGAGATATTGCAGCCAGGGAAGGGGTAGAGATATTTACAATATTTACATGCAGTTTAGTAGAATTGCATATGTTGAAAGCATTTATGCCAGTTAAGTTAGCAGGTGTCAGTCAGAAATTATATTTAAGTTATGAGAGGTTACCCAGGGGTTGAGCAAGAGCAAAGCTAACAATCTGATAGATATTTTTAAGATTGATTTTGAAGGTGAAGAAGTAATTAGTAACCTCAGGGAGAGTGGGTTGAGTTCCATATTTTCATGACATAAGTTGAATATAGGGCATCTCCTGCTGAATTATTGGACTTGTGTACATTAAGATCAAACTGGGAAGGCCCTCCCCTTAGACTCTTAAAGCTTGAGTTAGACTTTGTTTCAAATCAAGTCACTTATTTGGAGCACACTGCGATACTTACTGTATTAATCCATTTTTTCATCTTACTTTTAAAATCTGTAACATATGGAACTACACTACCAATCACCAGAGAGCTGAGGAACTGCTTCTCAAAAGTCAACTTCAGATTAATGCTACTGTTTTGTTTTTGGTGGGAGAAGAAGCCGAAGGGCATTGATTCCTGCTGGTCTCTGATTAGGTAGAGCGTATTGGGCTACACTGAGTGGTCTGTTGCAGTTTTGGAAAGAACCACTTCAAGACCTTAGTGCAGCTTGGCTGACTGTTGCCATAGGTTCTATTCAAGGTATCTACCAAGGGAAGACAGTAACAAGTGCACTGAACCCAGCAGCAGATGGGTTAATACTATTTTTCAAGAAGAATATTGGAATTAATGCTATTCTGTTGCTTCTGGTAAAAGAAGAAGCTAAGGATCATTAATTCCTAGTTGCATGCATCTGTTTGAGACCAGTCTACAACCAGACAGATAGCTCATTCGGTAATAAACTCCAAACCTCATAGGTACTAGTTCCCCTTCAGATCAAATTAGGAAGCACCTGGAACTATTGATTTGTACTTTCCAAATATTTCTGTAGTCACTTGGTTGAAATGGCTATTCTGAGACAATGTAGCAATTGTCTCATGTTTATTAACAATCACTTACTTCTTAACCCAAATCATATTGTGTGTGCGAGGTACAGATATTTAATGCTATTGAAGGGAAAATGCTCACATGAAGACATTACAAATAACAAGCTGGTTGTCATTGTCACGCAGCACCACACTCTTAGATCTACATGTCCTTATACTCTTAAAAGTAAACTGCCTTAAGAAACAAGTACCCTCAGCAACATCACAGTCACACAACACAAGCAATACTTTGAAACATACATCTGAGAGTTACAGTGCTTCAATTCAAAACTCCATAAAGCAAATCTCCACACAATCCAACATCCTAGTCATAGGTGACTCCATTGTGAGACACACCAATGCACCACTCATCAGGCTGTGTAAGGAGAGGGTCACAGTCAGTTTCTACTGCCTATCAGGTGCCAGGATTCACCACATCACACAGACATTCGAGTCCTTGTACTACAAGTCCACATATGACACAGTCGTAGTTCATGTGGGTATAAATCATTTGAGATCTATCTCCCTGGACTATATTATTTATTTGACATTTGTTGACTGGGATAATCCGACTGAGCCAAAGTCTTTTTTTAGAGGAGGCCCGGGGAGAAAAGCTCCCCTTTTAAAAGAACAAGTAAACAATAGTCCAAAATAATGCAATAAAATCCAATAATACAATAGTGTAAAAAAAAAAAACAAAGCAAACATTTTGACCTATGATAAGTGACAAGACTTACATTTGTTTAGAGATCCCATTAGCATGTAGTCTGGTAAAATGAATGGACATAATTGAGGAGTAAGGAGCATAGTTGTACCACAATGCTTGTTAGGAATTCATATATAAAAGGAAGAGTAAGATAGAGGAAGGATTGTTAGAAAAGAAGACTTAATAGGAGGAGACAAAGATCAGAAGAGATAAAAGGTAGGCATATAGGGGTAGTCATTGTACAGGGGAAAGAATACAGAAGTAAGAAAGTAAGGGTAAAGAGGACAGAGGCACAAAAGTGACGAGAATATTGGGCTACAGGAGAGAAGATGAAGGGGGGTAAGAAAGAATAAAAGGGGATATTTTGGGTAGGAGGGAAGGGAAGGGAAGGGGAAATGGGTTTGCTATTCAACTATGCAGTATTTAGGTGATGTTTTAAGGCATGCTTACATTCATGAGACTGGCTTATTTTCTGATGGACAGGGGGAGCTTGTTCCAAGAAAAGGCAAGTAGATAACTATAAAGTTTTTGGCCTGGAGAACTTTTTGGTTTTTAGATACTAAGGTATAATTGATCAGAGCTCCTAAGGGTTCTTGATGTTGTATATGGGGAGACTAGAGATGAGATTTTGGGGCATGAGAGAGGCTTGTGCAGTATTGAGTGGATGATAGTAAGTTGGGAAAGCAACATCTGGTGAGAGAATTCTAACCAATTGAGAGTTTTGAGAGCAAGACAATGATGAGATTTAGGTAGAAGGAGTGTAACTAATCTGGCAATCTTGTTATAAGTAGTTCTGAGTTTCAAGAGAATATTGGATTGTAGGTTAGTCAGGTTTTGTGCACTATGAAAGAGAGAGATGAGCATGAACAAGAGTCAGTCTGGATTCATTTGATAGGAACTTTTTATTTCTATATAACAGGATGAGTTTTTGATGGGTTTTCTTGATGCACTGGAACATGTGAAGGTCAAATTTATGTTTGTCATCTATAATAGCACATAGAAGCTTAGTATGGGATGAAGAGTGACGTGATGGAGATCTCAGAGTATGTGTCCAGAGCAGGTAGGAACCTAGCCTGAGCAGCATTTTGCCATCACCAAGAATGATACTTCAATATGAGGAAAAAAATATTGACTGCAATAATTGACGTAGCTTCTGGTGTCATTCAAAAAGAGTCCAATGTATAGAGTAGCCTGGGAGGACATGATAAATAGTCCTAACTGCTTTGACAGGGATGGCCTGCATCTGTCCCCTAAAGGCTTTCATATATTAGCTGAATCCTTGTCCACCCCTATAGCGCCTTTTTAGGGAGCATCAGTTCTTGGCTGGAGCACCTTCTGTGCGGAGTCTGCATGTCCTCCCCATGGTCGAGTTGACGTCTAAAGACATGCAGGTAGGTGAGTGCATGAATCGGTGTGTCTTCTTTGAAGTTTGGGCATTGGGCTGGCAACTCGGCACCATAAAAATCCACTGCCAATCATTAGTGGACTGGAGATCCACTGTGGTGACACCTGTGGTGGGAGGGTGGTCTAATGGTTAAGGTGTTTGCCTTACAAACACAAGGTGCAGGGTTTGAGTCTCACAAGGGATAATTGACTAGGCTTAAAATGGCTCACAAGGGCAGTTAGCTTAGTACTAACCTATGAACCAGGAAAAGCCGAAAGACATTAGTTTTAGTCTTGTAAAAGCTTCTAACATTACAAAACTGAATCTAGATAATGTAAAGATATTGCTGCTCAACACTAAAAGCATAAATAAAAAAACTCCATTCCAATTGACACTCCTTACTCTGGGAAACATAGATATATGCATTGTCACAGAGAACTGGTTCAAGACCATTGAGATCATTCCATCAGTACAGGGTTTCAATGCCTATCATACGTTCAAGCCCACTGCACTAAATAAACATACTAAAGATGGTGCTGTCTCTCACAGATAAGAGGAGGAAACTACCTGAAGTCAGAATCATCTAGAAAGAGTAAATTCACAGCCAATCATTATGCCATATAAAAACCAAATCCAACAATCAACAAATCAGAGGTTGAAATATACCTTATTTATGCACAATCTGGGAGACGGCATGTGGATGCTGCCTCTGATGTAGTGAAGCATTCTAACATCCACTGTTGCAGGTAAGTTGGACTTAATGCAACTGTAGTATATTCATCATTCCCACTGCCTCAGTGGCATTTTGGGTAGATCCATGAAGCTTACCAGGGAAGTAGAAGGATATGGATCTAGGAGACCCTGGAGAATGGTCATATGATCCCCTGGAGAATGGTCCTAGCAAAGTCTGCTCTGCACCTTGAAAAGGAATCCTGTTTGTAGTGCTTTGTGAAAGTATGAGCAGAGGATCAGTTTGCTGCCACTAAAATACTTCTAGATCCTAACCCTTTCTGATATGCTACTGAAGAGGATAAGACCCTAGTCAAATGAGTCTTAACCTTGCTTGGAAGAGATTTAACAAAAAAAAAAAAACAATAGCAGAGAACAACTGTCATGTAATAGTTTGCATTGAGACAGGCTGACCTTTCTTAGCCCTTGTATAAGAGACAAACAGCTGCTGAGTATTCTCAAAGGGTTTTGTTCTGTCATCTGCACAAATCAGCAAGTCTGGAGCGTTTCTCCCTGTGCCTCTGTTGAAAATAGGCCCTGTCCTAGTCGGACTTTCCTAGTCAACAAATGTTAAATAAATAAATAAATAAATAAATAAATAATAAAAATATAAATAAAGAAAAATGTGGATGCCTAGGGTTCTGTAATAGGCATACACTGGGGCATGACACTTTGTAAACACTTGTGGTGCAGTAGATCGCCAAAAGGGTATGCAGAAAACTAGTAATGCACAAAAGACATAGCAAATCTCAAAACTTTCCTGAAATTGGCAGCAATGGGAATATGATAAGCATCCTTATGACCTATAGTCACCATGAAATAGGGGTCTGGAAGCAACACTAGGACTGGCTGTAAAGTAAACATTTTGAATTTTGAAACTTTTACAAAGGTGTCCAGAAAGGACAAATCTAGGAAAGGTCCTAAGGAGTGCTCCCTTTTTGGCACCAAAAAGATTCTGGAGTAATATCCTTTGCCTTTGTGCATCACAGGCACTAGTTATATGACCCCTGCTTCTACCAAGTGGTGGAGCACTAGAGGAAACAGCTCTTTTTTGTCTGGTGGGTGTGGAGGAATTCTCCCCCTGAAAGGGAAAGACTTTTCTATCCATTTCCAGGTGTATCCTCTCAGAATTATTCTCAGAACCCTTTGCCTAAGCCTATTTACAGCCAAACTAAAGGGTTGAGAGAGATCCTGGGTGAGGGAGGAAGATAGGGAAGGGCAGGATGGAGGTTGGAGTGCTCTGTGACTTGGTATAGTCATTCCTTTGCAGAGGGTTGATCCTTTTTCAGCAAAAGAAAAACTCTTGTTTGGTTTTGAAAAATGATTCTCCTGCCATTTCCTTTTGAATCCCTATCCCTAACTTTTGTTTGGCAGGAAGTTTTCTTTCTTCTGTCCTTTGAAGGAACAAGCCTTGTTTGAGGAGAACTTTGGTGCATGAAACATTCTAGATACCCCATGCATTAATTTGCTTCTAGAATTCCACTGTTTGAGAATCTAGGTAAGAGGGCCCAAATACCAGTTCAAATTTTAAAGGTGCATTCAAAATTTTGGCTTTTAAATCATCAGTGAAGGTCTGATTATATAATGAAGCATACCATTTTAAAACAACAGAAGAATCAGCATTACTTGAAACTGTATCTGCACATTTAAGCCCCCTCTCAAAGCATGCTTCAAAACCTGAGTCAAATTAGAAACTATTTCATTCACATAAGACTTTTGCTCTGCTGGTATGGATGCAGCAAAATCATCTTGCCTGTATACACACTGTAAAATATCTTCCAGGATAGCCACAGAATTGGGCATTTCATCCTCTATAAGGCCATATACCTAGCCAAGCTCTAGGTTAGTTCCCGACTGCTCCCAAGCAAAAAAATCACTAAATCTGTCAATTATCTGAGTAAAAGTGAACACTTGTTTGGACGTAAGCTCAGGTTCACCTTCCAAAGAATCAAAGTTACTGGACTCAGCATCAGCTAAGAAATCACTACTGTCCTCATCTGATTCCTCATCATTCTCTGAAACAATGGAAAAAGGTCTAGCCAATATAACACTAGAGCCAAGTTGGGGACGCAACCACCGGAATTATTTGTCTGCAGAGAACATTTAGCTGAGGAAATCACACCAGCTTTATAAACAGCTATAATCTTATTATTATCTTTATGATGAAGCTTCTGTTTCTGTTCTTATAAACTTCACTACTAGATAAAACATCTGTGGACAGTATTATGTCTGGCAACGGGTCTGTTATCCTGGCTCTGCCTGCACCTAAAGAGTTTGATTCTCTCATACCTGTGTCAAGTACAAGAACAGCCCCAAAGGATGGGTGTAATCCCCCATTCCATAGTGGCTGGCAAAACTACACTAGAGGTAGATGGAGCAAAGTGTAAGCGTTCTGCAGCCTGAGCAGTCAGGGGTGCCAGAAGATGCTGAAGTCTGGTGAATAGGAAGGCAAAAAGGGTACTTTGTGATCTAGAAAGGTACTCTTTAGTCTATTTACTGCCATAACAGAATCATATCTGTGACACAAGATGTATATATAGTAAATATGAGTTACTTTTGGAATTACTGTGTAGAAATTTCATAGAAATGTACAAAATAAAGCTAATGTTCCACCTGCATGGTATGTGATTCAGGGGCCATATATTCAAAAGTTAGACAGAAAAGTGCAGTACTGCTGTAACACACCTACCCCTACCACATAGAGAGCAACAACCACACAAGAGTGTTGGGAAGCTGTCAAACACTTCACTCATACTGTTAAGCATTTTAGTTGGACTTTAGAAAAAAGTCAAATGAAGTGTTTAGACGTTTACCACAGTTCTTTTGTGGACACCACTTATTGATGTCAATGATATAGTGTGTGACAAGAGCATAATAGTAGTAAGAGATCCTTAATAAAAGCTTAAGCACCTTTCTGATGTCAGAAAGGTGCTTAACAATTATGCCTTTCCCCAAATTCAGTGCATAATTATAGTGACCCATACACTACAAGTCAGTATCTTTCAAAAATAAGACAACATACATCACAGAAGTGGAGTCTGACACAGGCTTATTCAGGGTTTTTGACCTGGACCTACCTGTTCTACGACTGCCCTGCTCATAAGTGTGCACAGAAGGTTGCTCTAGCATGTGTGTGTGTGTGTGTGTGTGTGTGTGTGTGTGTGTGTGTGTGTGTGTGTGTGTGGATGGTGGGGGCTGGGAACTATGAGATTATTATTTCTTATATTCTCCTCACAATCAAACTTCAGAGGTGTGCACAGATGTCACTATAACTTGTTTGGGACTGGGAAAAGTGTGGTCATTATTTCTCTAATTTTCCTCATATTCAAATCTCAGAGGTGTTATGCACAGAAGGTCACTATGGCTTTTGTGAGCTGTGACAGTGTGGTCATTATTTCTTTAACTTTTCACACAATCATATCACACACGTATGCACACAATATCACTATAGCTTGTGTAAGGGCAGTGTATTGTCTAAGACCAACAGGTTGGAATACATAACTGTGATAATTTTTCTTCTGTCTTCTGACAATCACATATCAGAAGTGTATACTGGTGGCTAACGTTGGCAGGCAGGGGTAAGAATGCCTATTGTGAATATACATCTGTGGCCAACAAGTTAAAATGTGTTACTATATTCTGATTGTCAGATGGATACACAGATGGTGGTAACTGTCTTTTAGAGGTGGGAAGAGGCATGATGTTTTACACCAGTAACTTGAAATATGACTCAGGCCATTTATTCAATCACTTTCATCCCAATCTAATAACAGAGGGATATACAAAAGGTGATTGTGATGATATGGGTTAATGCTAGCATAGCTAGCTGGAATTTTGTAAAGAAAGATATCCTTTGGATATCAAACTGATATGTACAACATGCTTGTATTACAAATGTATTGGAACTGTATGGCATTTGAATATCAAACTGATATGTACAGCTACTTATGTTACAAATGAATTAGAACTGTATGGTATTTGAACACCAAACTGACTTGTACAGATGCATTTGTTATAACTGTATTATAACTGTATGTATATATATTATAGGTTCATAGGTTCATAGGTAGGTACTAGGCTATCTGCCCGAGGGCATTTATAAGCCTAGCCAGAGTGTGTCGGCCGCCCATTGATTAATTAACTGAGCCTCTGTCAAGCAGAGCCAATGAAGTGATCCCAGGGGTGTATTTTCTGTTACCCATCCACTCATCAAGGCTTCTCTTGAAGAGTGTTAGTGAGGGGTTCTGCCTAATGTAATTAGGAATTTTGTTCCAATGCATGGGGAGTCTCTGTGACAGGAATCTATCCCTCCAGCATGTTCTAATTATTGTTGTGGCGAGGTTTAGCTCACTAGAGCGCATGGCTCACAGTGACTTGGATTTCTTTAGGTGGAGCATGTCCATCAATTCTGAGTTGGACATGGCTTTGTAAGTCAGGCAGAGATCACCACTGAGTAAGCGATATGCCACTGAGTACAGCCAGAGTTTTTTCAGTCGGGCTGCATAGTACATATGTTTGAGGCCAGTAATCCTCTTGGTGAGGTGTTTTTGTGGTCTTTCACGCTGTTGGAAGCGTCTTATGAGGTACATCCCAAATGGGGCATTGTACTCTATGATCGGTCTGATGAGTGACGAGTAGAGGGGCACTATAACCTTTTTATTTGTAGATGTGAACCCCTTAGTAATTAGATGGGCCACATAGAAGGATTTCCTAACTACTTTGGCAATATGGTTGTCAAAGGAGAGATTACTATCTACCTGGGTCCCCAGATCTCTTATTACCTCTTCTGTATTAAGGGGGCTGCCACCTATGTGGTAATTCGTGGGTGTTTTGTTTTCCCCAAATGGGATGACTATGCATTTTTTGGCATTTAGCTTGAAACCATGACTTTGACACCAGGTGTCTGTCTCAGTAAGGCCTTTTTGGAGAATGTCCGTGTCAGCTGGAGAGTCAATTATGGCTCCCAGTTTGCAGTCATCGGTGAACTTGGTTAGCCATAGTCCTCCTGTGTTTGCTTGTATTTCTGAGAAATATATGCTGAACAGTAGGGGTCCCAGAACCGAGCCTTGCGGGACACCACTTGTGACTGATTTAGAGTCAGACCTGGAGCCCGCTATTCTTACCGTGTGAGTTCTGTCTGTAAGCCAGTTGGCAACCCATCTTGTGACGTAGGGGTTTATGTTCAGGCTGGTGAGTTTTTCTATAATACCCAAGTGAGGAATGGCGTTGAACGTCTTGGCGAGATCCAGGTAGGCTGTGTGAACCACCTTTCCCTCGTCTATGGCCTTGGTGACTGTCTTGAAGAAGTCAACCAGGTTTAGTAGGCATGATCTGCCCTTAACAAAGCCCAAACTGGGTTGGGTCAAGTGTTTGGAGGTTCCCAATGTCTTTGTTAATGAGTTCCATGATGATGCGCTCCATAGCCTTGCAGACCAGGCTAGTCAGGCTTATGGGGTGATAGTTACCAGGGTCAGTTGTGACCCCTTTCTTTGTGGAGTGGAATAACCATTGCTGTGCACCATTCTATTGGCACGTAGCCTGTGGAGAGGCTGAGGTTGAGCAGCATGTTTAGGTGGGGAGTTAGTTCATTCTGTAGTTCATGCAAGACGCAGCCTGGGACACCATCTGGCCCCATTGATGCTGTGTTTTTCGCTTTTGAAAGGGCTGTTTTCACCTGTGCTTCTGTGATTTCCGGGACAGTACACTTTTCCGGTATTGTTGTAGGCCCTTTTGAAAGTGAGAGGGAGGTGAAGTTTGCACTGAATCTATCTGCCAGTATGTTGGCAATATCAGTAGGTTCAGTATATTTTGTGCTATTTTGCACTATCTCAGAGCATATCTGCGAGTTGCCACTTAGAATCTTGACATAGCTAAAGAAGGCTTTGTGGTTAGCTTTTGAATACTTGGCTATTTTTCTTTCGAAGTTAGCCTTGGATGATTTTATGAGGGACCTTAGTTTCTTACTGATACTGATCAGGGATGTCTTTCCTTTTTGGGATTTGATTTTTTTCTGAACTAGTTTCCTCCTTTTGTTGTATAACCTGTTTATGGCAGGAGTCCACCAGACTGGTTTCCTTCTCTTAGGGGAGCAAGTCTTGGTTTTGCTAGGGATGGCACGATCCATGCATCCTTGTAGGTGCTCATCGAGTGCAATTGTAAAGGATTCTGCATCTTGGGCAGTGCTATCCTTTAGTGTGGGGGCTGTGAAACTTACCACCTCTGCCTTAAGTAAGGTGAAGTTTGCTTTAGAAAAGTTTTTCACTGTGGTTTCCTTGGTTGGGGGTGGTGGTGGGGTGTGGACATCCAGGGTGATTAGTTTATGGTCTGATCTAACCAGTGATGGGTTGACCTTCGGTACAGAGCACCTGTCGCCCATGTTGGTGATGACCAGGTCCAATATGTTGTGGCCTCTGGTAGGGGAGTTTACCAGCTGATCCAGGGCATTTGAGTTGATAAATTCTAGGAAGCACTGAGCCTGGGAGTTTGTACTCAAGTAGTTTTCCCAGTTAATGGTAGGGTAATTGAAATCTCCCAAGATCAGGGTGTTCGGTAGGACCTTCATGTTTTCCAGTGTCTCCAGAAAGGTGGAGTGGTGGTCCTGGGTCATGGAGGGTGATCTGCAGCAGGCCACAATTTTCATTGCAGATTTGCCCGATGTTAGTTGCACATGGATGATCTCAGAGGTATCATGCTGCGCCACTAACCTGGAGGTGTGGGTATCCTTGATGAATATGGATACACCCCCTCCTTTTGTGTTTCGGTCCGTGTTCTGTGGCCGAAATGTGTGGTATGAGTTGTAGTCCAGTAGTGCTGGAGTGCTCTATGGAGCCTTGAACCAGGTTTCAGTTACTGCACAGATGTCGACATTCTCCATACTTAGGAGTGCTTCAACCGCATGCATTTTGAGATTTAAACTCCTGGCGTTGAGTAGCATAACCCTGATTTTTTTACTTGTGCTGTTTACGTAGGTGAGTTTGAATTTTGAGCCTTGCCTAAAAAAGGCACTATGGAGGGCAGCAAGAGCCTTGGCCAGTATTCAAAAGCCAAGGGTTGACAGGTGCAAGCCGTCTCTTGAGAAGCAACGTAGTTTGTCGAGCATGTCATCCCAGGCTGACAGTCACTGGATCCCCTTTGAATGACACCAGAAACTTAGCCAATTGTTGAAATTGATCATTTTTTTCTTTATACTGAGGTATCATTCTTGGTGAGGGCAGGATGCTACTCAGGGTTAGGGTCATACCTGCCTGGGCTACATGATCAGAGAGCTCTTCCATGTCTCTTTTCATGTAGTCCAGGGAGGTACGGCTCAGGTCATTCACACCAACATGAACAATGACAGAGTCATATTTGTACTTGTTCTGGAGTGACCTGAGTGCTTGTGTTATGTGACGAATTCTGGCTCCCGACAAGCAGCTAACATTAACCTTCTCCTTGTTCAGCCTAGTGAGTGGGACGTCAGTGTGCCTAACTATTGAGTCACCTATTACTAGTGTGTTAGGTATGTTATTTCACCTTAAGGGCTGTGATTGTGCAGCACATTGATTTTGTGTTTTATGTGTTGTCTGGTTTGTGACGGGAGGTACAGGTTTTGTGGGTGTCTGCTTTGGAGCTCTCTGATGCTTTTGCAGGTTTTTATTTAGAGCCTCCAAGTATGATTTCATGTATTTATGTGTATTTTTTTTCCAGTGCTGGTTAAGTAGGTCTGTGTGAGGCTGGAGGTGTGGTTCAAGTGTTAACCTTCTCCTCATGACTGTCTGTTCCAGTCTTGGGTGGAGATACCTTAGCCTCCAGTTTGGCTGTATAATTGCATCTCTCATATATGTTAGTGTTTTGTGGTAGGAGGAGAGGGTTGTCTGTGTACATGAGGCAGTTGTAACATTGCCTCAGGATACCCAGATATACCAGCTGGACTGGAGAGTACACTTGAAGTTGCCCTT
Organism: Protopterus annectens; assembly: GCF_019279795.1. Taxonomy (NCBI): domain Eukaryota; kingdom Metazoa; phylum Chordata; order Ceratodontiformes; family Protopteridae; genus Protopterus; species Protopterus annectens. Next base: position 342,042,454 of record NC_056732.1, read on the forward strand.
TGGTCATGCCTGAATAGTAGGGTTAGCTGCTTAGTTGCTTGGTTGGTGAGGGGTGGATAAAGAGCCTTGCCCTGCTGGGCAGTCAAGTGTCGGGGTATATTAGTGCTTGCTATTAGGTCTGAGGAAGTGCTGGACTGTAGGATGCTTTTTGAGTGCTTAGGTTGAGAGTTGGACTAGTTTCAAGTGAAAAACTGAAGAGGAGACTTAGTGGAGCCAGGAATAATTTAACCCTAGCTAACCGGTGCTGCCCGGTGCACAAAACTGTGCAAAGCATTTTTTAAACTACTAACTTCTGGGCTGGAACCACTCCTCCAGGGACAGATGGTTGCTCAAAGTTTCCCTGTCTCACAGGTGAACAGAGAAACTTCCCTCTATCCAAGTAAGGTATGGGCAACTCAGAAACTTGTAACACAGCCCTGAATTCAGCAGTAGCCTGAAAACTGGACTATACTAGCTTAGAAAGGCGGGAAACAAGAAATTTATTTATTTATTTATTTTTAAAAGATAAGGCAAAAACAGTAAAACGTACACTTAAAACAGCTTTAAATGACTATAAGCGATCAGAAAAGGCTATCACACTTTAGTGTGTAGCCTACAACAGTTAAACAATTTATTTAAACAAAAAACAACTTTTTAAAAGTGCAGGCAGTCAAATAAGTACAATATGTGAAAAAAAAACAAGCTTTTAAATCACAATAAGTGCTGGAAAATTAGTGTTTAGGCAGAAAACAGTTAAGTACAGCAAGAAAATACAGAAAACTGATACTCAATCACTCCAAAGTCTCTCTTTTAAGCTAGAAGGCTTATATCAGTTTAAGGCTTTCTAGTGCTTTCCAGTAGGTTAGTTACAGGAAAGATGGGAAACAAGCACAGATGTGTTCTTTTAAACCAGAAAGTTGAAAGAGATGGACAACTTCCCAAATGGCCAATAAATTACAATTCCTGGGCCAAGAACCACTCCTCTTGTGGTAGACAGGCTACCTAATGCTTACCACTCCCACTGATAAGCTAGAAGGCTTTCCTCCATCACAGAAAGGCTTGGGGGGGGGGGGGCTCAGAAGCTTACAAAGAGTCCTGGATACAGCAAATCTGTACCTGGACTAGACTAGTTACAGAAAAGGTGGGGAACAAGCACAAATGCAAGCTTTTAAGCCAGCAAGTTGAAAGAGATGGAAAACCGCCTAAACGGCCAATAAATTACAATTTATGGGCCAAAACCCACTCTTCCCATGGTAGATAGGCTACCTGATGCTTACAACTCCCACTGATAAGCTAGAAGGCTTCCCTTCAACACAGAAAGGCTTGGAGGGGGCTCAGAAGCTTACAAAGAGTCCTGGATACAGAAAATTTGTACCTGGACTAGACTAGTAACAGGAAAGGCAGGAAACAAGCACAAATACAGGTTTTTGAATCAGAAAGTTGAAAGAGATGGAAGAGCTTCCCAAACGGCCAATAAACTATAATTTCTGGGCCAGAAACCTCTCCTCCTGTGGTAGATAGGCGACCTAGTGCTTACCACTTCCACTGATAAGCTAGAAGGCTTCCCTCCAACACAGAAAGGCTTGGGGGGCTCAGGAGCTTACAAACAGTCCTGGATAGAGCAAGTCTGTATCTGTACTAGATAAGTTACAGGAAAGGCAGGAAACAAGCTAGGAATTTTTTTTTTCATTATTATTATTAGCATAACTGCGGTGGTGTTGCTGCGGTAGCATTGTTCCCTCACAGTTAGATGTTGCCCATTGGATTCTCAGTTAGAGCGTCTTCTGTGTAGCGACATGCGTGAATAGGCGTTCCTTCGTTGAAGGTTGTGCATTAGGCCCGGTAAGCCAGTACATAAAAATCTACTGCCAATCATTAGCGGACTTGAGTTCTGCTGTGGTGACCCCTAACCGGGAAAAGCCGAAAGACACAAACAATTATTATTATTATTAGCAGAGGACCCTGGAAGAGCAGAGGTTAACCAGCTAGCTTGCTTTAAGAAAAATAAGAGAAATGTAACTGAGCTGTAAAACCATTAAATGGCAACCCACAGTGATGAATAGGACTGGAGATGGTAGGTCTGGAAGAAGCCTTTGTTCATTAGCTCAGTAAAAAGAGGAGAAACACCAGGCACTGTCATAAACATTTAGATGCATATTGTAGCCATCTATGCTAAATTCCTGTCTCAGCTTCAAAGGGGATACTGTGATAACTTAGAGTCAGGTGACCAGATGAGATCATTCTGCCAGCTGTCTTGGAAATTATGTTTTAGATATTACAGAGAGTGTTCTCTCAATGCAATAAACTCTCAGTTAACCAGAACTCTCAAGCAATCAGAAAAAAATAAAAAATACAGTACAATTTTTATGTGTTGCATTTTGTTCCCCCCTCCCCCCGCAGAAAAATACCTGACATTTTTAGAGTTTTAGATTTTTAAAAAGGAGTCTCACACGGGATAATTTGCTAGGCTTAAAATGGCTTGCAAGGGCAGTTAGCCTAGTACTAATCTATGAATCTATGAATCTAAAGATAGAAATAAATTATCTCTCTCCCCAACCTATGAACAAGTCAAACCAAACAAATAGTATAGGGTACAGTATTAGTCAGGCCTATTTTTACTAGTAACTCTCAAGCAACCAGAAACTACAGTTATCTGGCATCTACCAATCTCCATGGGTGCCAGTTAAATGAGAGTTTACTGTATTGAGTTTTCTTTCTTGGGCCTGACAACAAGAAGGACCATTCACCATATCATCTACCTTGCTGTATTAACTAAGTAGGGAATAGTAATTTTTCTAGATTCAGTCAGGAAAATATAGTGAAGCTTAGTTTAGATACTGTTTTTCT
>NC_056732.1:342047779-342052779 GCF_019279795.1 Protopterus annectens
ATTTAGTTATTACTTTCTTATTTATTATGGTATAATCGTATAGCCATTTAGAATATACTGAAACAATGCATGAAAAACCTGAAGAGTTCAAAAAGGTATGGCAAAACAATAAAAAGAAAACAGTAATCTGAATGGTGTCATTAGACCAACAGGAAACAGGGGGCACAATAGAGATATGTAGGAGGTACAATGAACAATGCGGGACCCGTGGAGTCCTTTTCCTAGGGTTTCAGTCACCAAAGACCCGAGTCAAAATATTCAGTACCGCCAGGGACTACCTCATTTAAGTACATCACGCAGCTTATCAACAAAGTTTGCTACTTTCCATAAAACATTTTATAACACTGTAACATCTTGATAAGAACAAAACATGGAACATGGCTGGTTTTGTCAGATTTTTTGGTATATAACAATCCTTTTAACTAATTCTTTATTTACTGCTACATATCATATACTTGGTTGCATAATAGTTAAGCATGCCCTTGCAGACACACTCCTTCAGCAGTTTAACTTAAATTTAGTTACTGGCTTTGTCCCTGATGAATGGCTCACAGCAGTGGTGATGCCCCATCCATAACAATGGTCTTACAACTGACCTGGATAGTTGAAGTCCTTTCAGCCCTGAAAGACTCATATGCAAAACTACAGGGTGGGCGTATAAACAGTAGTATCAAGACTCCTGTTTGAATTGACCCTTGACAGTGTGGATTTGTGAAAGGCAGATCCTGTCTATTTAACCTAGTAAATTTCTTCAAAAGGATTAGAGGTTGTAGACAGTGGCCATGCAGTGCATGTTGTGTGTCTTAACATGGTGCAGGACCTCAAACTATTTCCCATGCCAGCATCATACAAAAGCTAATTGCTTTAAAAATTGACTCCCTATGTGGTAATAGCAAACTGGCTGAAAGATAGAGCCCACATGATGCAATCTGCAGGTGCCTCATCAATAAATACGGATGTGAACAGTGGTATCCCCTCAGGACTCTGTACTAGAACATTTTAAATTTTGGTATTTACTTATCTGCTCTCTGTGTGGAGACCTCTGGCTAACAAAGTTTGCAGATGACTGCAAACTGGAGGTTGTTGTTAAGTCACAATATGTCACCCAAACTCTTCAAAATGAAGCCTCCCTAGTAAACCCTTGATGTACTACAAATGAGTTCAAACTAATTGTAGAAAGTGTGCTATTAGTTTTGGTAGAAAACCCCTTCTCCATTATACTGTACAGCCAACATATAATTGGAAAACAAAAAAAAAATATCAGTGATCTAGATATGTGGGTTGATAGCTCCCTCTCTTTTGACCATGATGTGACAACAGTTGTCAGGAAATCCTTTTATTTAGCCCACCTAATTAACAAAGGAATATCCTCATGGTCTAAAGAGGTAATCACGCCCTTATACTCAGCACTGATCATGACAGTTATTGAGTGCAATGCCCATTTGTGGTGTATCTCATGAATCATATCAAACAGTTAGCAAAATCTTAAAGGTCCCTAGCCAAAAGGATCACAGACCTAAAATCATTGAGCTATGAATATATGCTGGGAGCTTTATCCATTTATTCACTATCTTGAAGACTTTTGAGATCTGTCTTGCTTGATGCACTACTGGAGAACCAGTTGTACTGGACCTCCTGTTTCTCCACACATCCAATAATCCATTAGAATTAGAACTAGGGAACTAAATCTTTACTATCAAATGGATACTGCACAGTAGAAAAAAATTCTTGTAAGGCAGCACCTTTCATACCTTTGGAATAAACTTTTAATACATGTTAAGTGCTGTGATTCACTATTTTACTTTAAGCATAACTAGTGACTGAGTGAGTATCCACAAATTTACTCTGGGTTTTACTGGTTTGGCTCTCCTGGAGAAAGGAGGGTACTGGCAAACTGTGAATGGTCATAAGATTTGTTGGCCTTATAAATCTAAAATTTCTAAGGCTTATTCTCATAGCTTGTGAGGAAATCTCTGCCTACTGCCATAAAGATCCTGAATAGCATAAAGTGGGTGTAACCGAATGAATGAATAATTATATACAGCAATACGATTTCTACACTGGAAGTCAGACTAGCTCCAGTGAGATGTATAAGACAGGAGACCAAAACCTATCCTGGTACTCAGTGGGTTAAAGGCAATAAACAGACAGGTCTGGGCCATCTTATGGAGATGAAGCACACCTCTTAACTGTGTAACGTGTGTACATGAATGGATGCCCTATTATGCTTGTGTAACTTATTATCTTTACTGCTGCTGACCTTGAGTAATAGCTGAAAAGGGTCAATAGACCAACCCACTTGTCTGGTAAACAAACAGCAATCAATAAGTAATCTGCTCAGAATTTTGCAGCACATCCCTGATTTTGCTCTTTATTTTTGCCCTGTCCCTTGTAAAATGCTTTATTTTCTGGAAAAATCATTCGGGATCATACCTCTCAAATCTCCAGAATTTCACAGAACGTCCAGATTTTTGCCTCATATATTTGGTCTGTTTTCCATAAAATGTGTGTTTTTCTGGCAAACCATTGAGGACTGTGCCAACTAAACAATGAGACATTAGAGTCTGAGACTTTCTTAGCCTTCAGAAAATGCATACTAATGCAAAATCTATTATTCTAGCAGCTTTGTTTGTTTATAAGAGCAATATTTAAAATCTGCCCTTGATTTTGGCTGTTTATCACTCCATCATTTTTGGCTTTGTCCAAAATTCTTAAATAAAACTTGAGAGGTATACAGATGATTACAGTCAGTCACTAATGCCAGACATTAAAGTTTCATAATTCTATTAATCAGAAAATGCAAGTTGATCCAAAATCTGTGCTACTAAAAATTTTAAATGAATAAGTAATGTTTACAAATTGTCCTATGTTTAGAGCCTTCATTCCCCTGTTATTTTTGGCTTTGTCCAAAATTGTATGCTTCAGAAACACTCAGCTTTTCATGGAAAACGCTAGCTTAGCTAGCAAGAAAAAGATGATTTATCACTTAAATTGTCTTTTTATGTATATCTGACATTTCTGTTACCTTGAAAACACCAAAGTGAATGTTTCCATGTAATTGCTACTCTGGCAGTAATTTCAGGGCATATTGAAAGTGGTTGGGGCTCTCACCCCCCTTGCTCTATGGTTCTGGCACCCATGCAAACCGCAGCCCAGACAGAATCAGTAACTGTCAGATGAGACATATTTTTATTTTGTTTTTTTCTTTTTTAGTTGCCACCAGATTTGATGGGGGGACTGGTACCAGAGTTAGGATCCATCAAGTCAGGGGAGAGAACATTACCCAAAATAATAAGCTGACAGTACTGGGTAATGTATCATAATATGCACTAAGTTTCTAGTAATACGTATGTCTCTACACAGCTAAACTCTGCCAAACTGTGCTACTATCACAACAAAAACTGCTGGAAATGTGTTCATAATTAATTTACAACTGACAGCAGTTAATGAATTTCCAGTAAACTAAGTCCAAACACCAATGCAATCAAGCCAGTGTTAAAATTAGCTCTACACACTTTTACCATGGTAAACTGCCATAAAATAATATTAAACAGAAATTAAAACTATTTTCTTGTCAAAGAGAGAATAGAATCTCCACAGTACATTTAAATAACTTAATCTGTGGTAACACTGAGATCTGATATTAAAAACACACAGAGCAGAGTCATACATATAGTAAATAATGTATAAATACTGAAAAAATCCAGGTTCTGTAATATTTTTCTTTTGAAAATCCACACAAACTTATAAAAATAACAAACACAAAGGAACCAAGTCCAGAATCCACTCCAAAGTAGTTTTATTAAAACGTTTTTTGTTTCGAGAATACATTTTCAAACCCAGCCTACTCAGTTTATAGTAAACCCCTAATAATTAGCATAAAGCCATTAAGCCTACTCAGTTTATAGTAAACCCCTAATAATTAGCATAAATCCATTAACTTCAAGTTAACGGCTTTATGCTAATTATTAGGGGTTTACTATAAATTGAGTAGGCTGGGTTTGAAAATGTATTCTGATGAAGTTTCTATTTGGAAACGAAAAGCACTTTAATAAAACTACTTTGGAGTGGATTCTGGACTTGGTTCCTTTGTGTTTGTTATTTTAATATTTTTCTTTCAAAAGATGAAAATAAAGCAGAGCAACAACAGTAAAGACGTGCCTCTAGTGTCTACCAGTACCCATGCACACTGCAGTTTTAAGGAAAAACACTAAAAGTTATCCCAGAAACAGTACAAACACACATTTATCAAATTAACACTTCTACAAGCAGAAGTTTTCACAGGAATTATTATAAACACTGACATAAATAAAATACAAAGAGAAACTGGCCATTATATCAAAATAAATGTATTTTTAAATAATCATAACAATAGAAAGAGAATAAAAAATCTAATAATAAAAGGAGATGAAGGGGGCCCAAGTGAGGCTTATCTGAGAAGTAAGTAAAAAAAAAACAGTGAATCTTCTAACGAGTCAGAGAACTTTCTTCTTTGGATGGTAGAAAAAGAGTGAGAACTTACTTCTTCTAACAAGCTGAAGGCTTCCCTCTCAGGATATGCTCAGCCAGTCACTGTCACAGGAGAGAAAGACTTGAAAGCTGGCCAGTACTGGGTTACCTTGGCAGATAACCCAAAATGCCATGAGGCAGAGGGAATGATGCTCATTGCTGCTTTTGTGGGAGCTGGATAACATACCAGTCTGCTTACTTGCCAGCCTAAAACAGGCTGTGTCAGATCTCCTACAGAGGGTCTTTAACCAGTCTCCAAACAGTGGACGTATGAAAATTTGCCGCAAGAAGAAGCCCACACAGGATGAAGCAGGCCAAACAACAATCTCATTTTCTATGTTATGCTTGTATCTGAATTAGCATTATAACAGTACTGGCAATATTTGTAGATGTGTAATGCTTTAGGATGTGGGAAACCTTCAATGTCCTGAATAAGGAAGACTAAACAGATCGAACTCCTTCAGTCAAAACTGAAGGATACTAGCTGGGCA